>NW_008751834.1:508153-527463 GCF_000715545.1 Opisthorchis viverrini
AGCAGTGCATATTCATTGGTCGTGCCGGGATTTGAACCCCGGACATCAGACGTGCTTGGCGTGCGTGTAACTACTACCCCACCAACGCACTTGACGCATCTAAATTATCACGTCTGAACAGGCGAACGTGTTCACACTTGAGCGCTGTGATTGGTGTGCCCAACTCGTCGAACGACGACCCAGTAGCTCTCCTGGTTGTGATGATCGATTGAGAAGATAAGCAGTCCCGTGATGCTTCCAGGTTTCAGACGACTCAAAACGGTTTATTTGTGGGTATCACCAGAAGTTCAAAAGCACGTCTCTTCAGGTTCAACGCTCCTGTGAGCTGAATTAAAAATGAACATGCTGTATCTTCATCTCAATTTTAATTTGGGCTGCAATTTCGCACATTATTTATCAGTGCTGCAGTTTTCCAGAAAAAAGCATGGGACTCCACGCGCTTTACAAAGCCTAGCAAATCCTGATGGATTTGACTCAAGACATCATCTACTTCATATATCACAGTTTTCGGGACCTAGTCTATAATTTGATGCCCGTAATACTCCATGAATATTGCGCTTAAAATGGTTTAGGGGTCCCGGGATTCTACTTCAATGTTGCTACAGTATCAAAATATATACAGATTTTTGTGTCGAACTGTAGGCGGCCAATGGAATACACACATACCGAGGTTTCCCAGACATGACACCAGCCTTCACTGGTTGTGCAGAGGTCGGTGACTAAGGTGCACACGAAATGTCCGGAAACTAGATACTACGCAGTGAGTTTACTCTTCAGTAAAGATTTTAATGGATTTCGTCGGTCTGAGGCGATATTATTTGAAAATATTTTTCTAGGGAACTATTTATTTACGAGCTCAAACCTGAGGCTGTAGGCGCAGATGTTTATGACAAGTGCTTGAATATTTTCCTGGAAAGTGCGCACTCCTAGTCGTATTGTATCCGCCTAACTAGAAAGAGTTCCCAGGTGATTGAGTGGCAATCCGAGTGCTGCCGAATAGGTATAACAGAAATGTAAACGGTAGTCGCCACACACCCCTTTTCATTAGCCAGTAGGACCCTGGTTCCATGCTGCCTCACAATAGATTAACGCACAAACCAAGGTGTTTCTGTCCCGTATAGTTAGCTCACTCTCATTAGTGACAAAATCGGCAAGTGTCAAGTGTTCCCATATATACTTTTGTGTATATGTATGCAGAGAAGCGTTTAACATGAAAAAAATTGGTGCCGACCGCTCACTACCTTTAGAGAAACCCATTGAGGCGGTGGCATATAAAACACGACGATTATGGTTGTATCAGGAAAAACGCACATCAGCACGAAGCTCACAAGCTTGGAGCAGTTTCACTGCAGAGCACTCAGTGACGGGGAATTTTATACAAGCGACTCAATGGCCTATGGCTTAGGTTCCCATTCCTTCTGCTTACAGATTAGTGGTTATCTACGCAGTTATCCGATTTCTGTATGCAAATATGGAAAAGACTGATGGGATTCGGGTGGTATTATCAGTGCATTTAGAATTAAGGCGTACGGTAGGCTTGAAAAACATTCAAAATATGTTGGTTTGCCGAGGAATATACACAAGTGCAGCAGAGAAATCGGGTAAAAGAAGAAAGTTTGCGTAGATCGAGTATCGAATTCATATCTCGAAATTCCACGTAGCGGTCTTTCAAGCTCTTTTTTACATACCTTGTTCGTCGCGAATCTGCCTAGGATATAAACTCCTTTTGGTATTCAAACAACCTCAAGTATCGAGGTGAGCGGTAGTTTGGTTTGGTTAGGAGAAGAATGTACTACTGACTGACCATTTTCAGCGTGGTTGGGATAGCTAATACCCAGCGTACTTTCAAATGAACCAAAATGGAGTATGCTACGGATGGTGAAAACGAAAACGGTCGCGTATTAGGCTTTGGATCAGCATCCGTAGACCAGAAATCCTCAAAAAATGTCAAGAAAACGTAGACCATAATTCATACGTTCACACTCCTCACAAAGAAACAGTCATCCCCTTGTCGTGGCGCAATTCCTCTCTTAACTGCACACCAAAAGAAGAACATGGTCTGGTTGTGTTCGACTTGCGTTCCTGATACTCAACTACCTATCAAGGTGGAGGACCGGGAGAAAACAGCGTTCACGGTTGGGGACACCCAATATCAATTCAGAAGAATGCCGTTTGGTTTGTCTGGAGCCCCATTCACATTCCGGCGCTTGATGCTTCGTTTTAGGAAGGGACTTCAGAATTTTGCCGTGTATGGGGACGATATCGTTGTGTACAGCAATTAGGAACCAGAACAAGCAGTTTACTTGAAGGCTGTATTGAAGCGGATCCGCGAAGCTGGCCTGCGGATAAATGAAGCCGAGACGCAGCTCGCTCGGAGTTCGGTGACACCGCTGGGGCATAAAGTGGGTCACGGACAAGTTAGTCCACTGCCAGAAAAACTGGCAAAGATCAAGGATTGTGCTGTTTCCAATTCAAAGCGGTCTCTACGGCAGTTTCTTGGACGAGCAGCATACTACGGCCGGTTTGTTAAGGATTTCAACACGATCGCTGCGCCACTTTACGACTTGCTCGGACAAAATCGGAGATTCGAATGAACCGGAGAAGCAAACGAGACTTTTGAGCGTATCAAAGCGCGGATGTTGGACCAGCAACAACTAAGCCTTAAAATGCCCAGGATCGAAGAGATGTTCACTGTTGCAACGGACACTAGTGATCGCCGTACCAACGCAGCTCGAAAGCAGAAGAATGGAGTTATCGAATATGCCAGTCGTGTCCTGACTAATGCTGAACAGAAGTACTCCACCATTGAGAAAAAATGTTTAGCAATCGTCTGGGCCCTGGATAAGTGGGGACCATATCTGCTTGGGCAAAGGTTGCATGTCGAAACCGATCACAAACCTGTTGAGTGGATCAGGACCACCAAAGATCCTCGCAGAAAGCTCGTGCGCTGGGCATCCGGTTGCAAGAGTACGACTTCACAATCCAGCACATGCCAGGAAATGAGAGGCACTTAGCTGATTGGCTGTCAAGACCAGGGGCTGAAGATGAGGTCCCCAGGATCATGATTGAGGCCGATAGCCTCGTCGTCAAACTGAATCCCGGATGTTTAGTGCAACTCCAACGGCAGGATCCTCTGTTACAAAAGGTTGCAGCCGTTTTGTTGGATGGAAGGAGCATTGGAAAAGGAGAGGGATACAAGGAATTGGAAACGTTCCAGATACACTTTGATCGGCTGAGTCTAAACGAAGCTGGCATAATTTGCTGGAACGCCACCGATTCGCTTTTGTTAGAGCTCATCATCAGTACATTTCCCTGACCATGCCACAATCTGAACTCTGGATATTCAATATGCGAGGCCACCACTACACTGTCAACGTACGATGGACAGGTCCAAATTTTCACGACCAAAGATACGCGGTGCTCATGACTTGCATTATGTCGCTTCAATGTTTCGTACTTTGACACAGACTCACGCAAATAATTTCGCCAATGTGGAAGAGGACGACTGGTCAAACGAGATTAATAAGAATATCACCACTACAGTATACAGCCATTTGCTTTCTTGTGCATTTCCCAGCAAATAAAAGTTACTAATTCGCACCGGTGGACTAGAAAATCAGAGCAGCCAAAAGTTAAAAATATCACTTTTGTTGCATTCACATGAACTAACGCTAAATTCGATTCCCATTTGCATGCCTTTACGCATCGGTTTTGTCAGGTGGCCGCTTAGAGATTTCACAGGCTAGTTCTTTGCAGCTTTGAGTGCGACAGAGCAGAGGGTAACTGAATTAATCATCCAAAACGATTAAAGCTGCATTATTTATGCTGCCCGACAGTTTTTGTTAAAAAACATCGCGACTGGAACGACAGGCCATTAGCAAAATGGTCCATAATGGTAGGTAATCAGTCATGGGTAAAGATAAAATCCGTGATAAAACAGCGGAACGAAAACAAATTATCAGGCATTTGCTTTTTCGTTGCGCAGAAGGCGTAACTCTGCCGGCCAGATAGTTAATTTGTCTCTTGGTAGCTGGGTGCTGCATTATTAAAAAATAGACTAGTAGATATTAAAATTCTGGAGTGCTTAAACGCTATACATCCAAGACTTCACCTCTGAATATCACATTGTTGAAGTCTGGAAACGAATTGTACCCTAGCTGTCAAGTCAGCTGGAACGTTTGGCAAATTGTAACCTGCTAAGTTCTATTATGTTAAACTGTCGCGTGACTGCCAAAGCTAAGCCTCCTGCTCATAGGCCAACGGAGAGACTGACTATCGAGTGCCCAACATACCTTCTGTTTCAGGGTGTGGAAGACAGGGACACTATGAAAGTACCCCAAACCTTGGATGTATGAGGCGGAGCAAAGTTAACAGGAAATAAAAAGAAACCACTGAGACGACTTCATCTCCACTTGATAGTCACGCTGTTTATTTAGCAGAAATTCTCAACTGATAATTTGCCGACATTTTTGGCCGTCCAGTCAAGGCAATAGGGCGCGAAACAGGCAGTTTCAGTGCATTCCCATTCCGGATTTACGGTTTTGAACGAAATGGATAGTCAAATTCAGAAGGGAAATACATCCTCTGAAATTAATACTGACGATTTTCTTGTTTGTTCTCAATCTAACCATTTAGCTGCCTTGATAAGTGAGGTGTACGGTAAGCTAATCAGGAAGAGGACCATTCTCTAATGAGCCTTTTTTTCTGATTACCAAAACTGGTTCTTCAGAGTTGAGCACGGTACAAACACGCAACTACTAAGGTTCATTTAATTAGGAATTGCTCGTCGCTAGTAATGAAACAGCACTTTGTATACGATGGCTAGACTGCTGTCGGCAGCTGGGACGGTTTTGAGTTAGTACCCCCTCGTACCGCCGTAAATTTGCGTCAGTAGATAGTTACTTGAACGGAACAGAGAACAAGGCCCCGCAACAATGCAGAAAGCAAGGTGATTTGGAAGACACACGTAAAAGGTCACACGCTGATATGATCAAGTCCGCTTCACAACCATACAACCGTACGACCATTGATGGTTGTACGACAGTGAAGCATCGATGCTGCACACTGATGTCATGCTGTCGATGATGATAATGCTGCTTCAGTTTACTGCACATCGTTACACCCTACGACACACAAAACTGGCAAAAATACACTTAAAAATATTCGAAGACTGCCCTATTGATTGACGCATATTTTTTCGCACTTAATAGTGAAACCTTTTTACCTTACCTTATATATATTTTATTCTGTCACAGCGTCCTGCAAATATCTGAGTAGCTGTATTATGATGTTTGTTTTGAGGCACCCGTTAGGTTCAATCCTTTTGTATTTACTAACACGTAGGCATATGGAATGGACTACAGCGTCCACTAACATGCTTGTACAGGGCCCTTCTCTTCGACAAAGCGAATGAGGGAATGATAATCTAAAATGCTGCCGGGAGGGTCACCACTTCCCCAGCCCATAAGTGCGGAAACAACTGATGTGATGGTTTAGTGTAATTTTGTCTGTTGCTTGCTATTTATGTTTCCTGATACAATTTCCTGTGTGATGTTTTCAGTCTGAAAAAAAGAGTCATTCTGTGTTACCTCTGCGAAACAAATCAGCACGCAGTGATTATGGGAATCGCCGCGTGATATGCTGTCATTTTTAGCTTGCTGTGCACATTTGGCTAAAACAGTTGTGCGGACGTAACAACTCATCGTGCGTCTTTGCTTACTAAACGTCATTTTACATGCTTCACCTGTGTTAGATTAAAAGCGATCGCACGTGTAACCATAATGTTGAAAGCTGGTTTTACCTGACAAGTTTGATGCCTCTTTGCTTGCGCTACGTCAACTGGACCAACTAACTTGTAGGATGTTTTTTTTCGATTCGTGCAGTCGTTCACACCCGGGCTGTTTTTTTAATCGAAACGCAAACTCTTGCTTGATTCTGTGGATGTGAATGTGCTTCCACGTTCACATGTGATTTCCTGTTGATTTATTCCGCAACTATCGAACTGAAGGCAGATATTTTTGGAATTCGTGACGTATCAAAATCAACTTTATTTTGCCATTTCACATTGAGTGCTGAACTGCATAGGAGTGCACCGGGGTTGGTATACCTGTATTTGTACCTTGTTTTTTAAAAATAATGATGTGCAAACATCGGCTATATGCTCTGCCTTATTGTAAGTAGATGCTTAGATCTTTTTGGATGGGCACACGAAGTGCTGTCAAATAACTGCGTATCCAAAGCACGAACACAGATAAAAGTGACCTCTACCGTCAGCCTCGTTTGCGCAGTACGTCAACGTTGGGCTTGTTGATGAACCGGTGCGAAACGTGACTGCTCTGTTGTCGAAAATGTATCAGACGCGAGTGGTTTTAGATGAACATACACCTTGGTCCAAAAATTCATAACTATAGCGGTCGAAAGGAATTTTTGTTGTGTGATTGCACAAAACTCCCGGCTGATTTCTCGGTACTTTGCCTTCATACGAACTTCATCAGCCTCGCGATCTGTTATGCAAAATAGATGGTAAACGCAAGTAATTTGAAGAGCGCGTGACCGGACTTGACTGAAATTATCCATGATCTTATCCTAGTCGACTTATTCACTCATATTTCCCGAACCATAATTGATCTGTCTCGGATTTTGATGAACCAAGAACAGCTAGAATACAAAACATGAGCTACAAATCCACAAATATTTTTCTTCATAATGCCAGACAGTTTCCTAGGTGGAGGTTGTAACACGAGAAACAAAAACGAATATTCTCGGGGGAAAGTCACCGAGGTGTGTAGGTGTTTGGTGTCTACGTTCAAACAAAGCCATATTATCGAATGTAGACGTTAACATCCATTTCTTCTCCAAAATCAAATATTTAAAGCCAACTACTGCCCACACATTATACGTCCTCACTTTTTGTCCACTAAAACGATTATGCTGCGATAGACAACAATAAAACAATTGACCATTTGCTTAGTCTGCGTCTGTATTATGATTTGATCGCGGTCACTGTCGGCTTTGTTCATTGTGGTCATCTTGACGATTCCATGGTTTCGGAATGCCACTTGCTAATTGCGAATTGCGACCATAGCGCGGAATTAACACCGAGCAAGTTATTAACCAATTTCATTCACATGGGTGTTGGAACAACTCTAATTGTCAAGTGATACAGACTATCTTACTGATGTGAATAATTTCGCCGATTATCTCAAGATGTTTGGATAATTGCGTACCACAGGTAAGTGAAGATGTAGAACGCAATCAAGAACCATCCGATCATCTTGCAAATTGGACGAATAATATATATTTCTGTTGGTGAGAATTTCAGACGTTCTTCACTAAACGTTAGACTGCCCAATGAAAATATCTAACTGGCTTGCCACGGGTCACACGGTAGTATGAATCTGTGTTGAAGCGCTCTAAGCGGGGTTCGAGGGGTAACATGCAACCAAAATAATTGCTGCTCTTGGAGCATAATTTAGAGCACCTAATGTCGATTCACATTTGTGTCACCATCATGCGCGGATATTTCTGTCGAGGCATCCCAGAAGTCTTCATTGAGAGCCTGGCGGACCCGCTCAATATAGAGAAAACGTACATGCGCCACGATAGAAATGCCTGAGAAGGACAGCATGTATCTGTCCGAAATTTCACTATCACGAACCGCATTTGTCCGTTATGAGTTTCTTAGGGTTCAGTACCCATTCTTGAGTTTCTTGCAGAGTGATTGTGACAAAGAGAGCAGAGGAAGTGCTCATGTCATCCACTCCAGTCCCTCATTGCTGAGGAAATCGCAAATGGTTTAAATAATCTATTTCGTCTTAGTACGCCATAGCTGGCGCCAAAAATTATACTGTCACCTGCCCAGTTTATACAATGGCGCATTCATAATTTTTATGAATATCCTAAGGTTGCGTTTAATGAGACGATAAAACAGTGTGAGCTTGTGATTCGCACGAAGCTCAGAATATTTGTACTATGAAGCCAAATTGTTCATATCATTATTTGGCCTAACGGTTATTGGGGCGAAATTGCTACTCATTTTTATCTACCTGCATGTACACACAGTAGGACTTAAAATGTTTGCCTTGCGTTTCACGTTTTCGACGTGTTTGATAAAGCACACTATGTCCGGAGAACACTTTGCAGCAACCCGTTAGCTAGAAGCCGGGTTGAATCCGACAGTTTGGTTAGTGTCTTCAAGGTGAATTCTGTCTAAGTGTGGGCGCCCGGAGAATATTCCAGCCCACGTATAACCCTCATAAATTACGTCTAATAATAGACACATGCCACGTCGTACAACAGCGAAGCATCGGTGTTGAACATTGACGTCATGCTGCTGATAATGATGATGGATGATTTTGTTCTGATGAGTCCTTATCTGTGGACGTATCCTAAAGAGCTCAGCAATACGAGAGTTTTCGCTTCAGTCGGGGATAACTGAGAGGATTTGAAGGGTAGGTCACAGAAGGCTTGTTCTAGGATGTCTGAGCTATCACGTCTGAATGAAGCTCCTACGGGCCAAATGTGCAGTCCGTAACAATGATGTTGATGGTGACGTTTGGTCAGGTCATTTGCTTAAAAATTTGGGCATTTGTCTGACAGGCCATCTGATAGAGTACTATATGATTAGTCGCTTATCCTTGTGCATAAAAACAGGTAGATTTCTGTTTGAATATTTATCTGGTTTTTCCCGTAACGTACCTTGAAATTCCGGTGGGATTGGCCTCGTTTGCCGGAGACGCCAACTGGGTCCAACTGAACAGTTTTCTGTAGACATTGTCACTTTACGGGGAATGGTGAGATCCAAATATAAGCAGACTATCTAAGTACAGCTTGAGCAGCTGCGCCCCCAAAATGAACAGAAGAATCCACAACACCAAAAATAAACGCTCAAACTTTGGACTGATCGTATGCCAAAACAAGATTCTGGGTGGATGTGATGACCGGTGGATGCTAAATGAACGGATTCCTAATTTGTTTGACCTCCTCGGTAATCAGTAAATAATTACTTGTTCAGTCTAAACGAAATAACTTTTCAGTTTACATTTTAACTGGTAAGCGGAGTCTGTGTATTCGAAGAAGCCAGGAGGCACTGTACTTCTGTACAGCCCATGAAGACATGACCAGTTGATGTGATTAACGTCACCGAGGGATGAGTGGCGCTATACTTTGTACGAGTCAATCACAATGCCGGTCAACCGTACTCGACCGAAAGTTTGAGTGTTCAAATTACTGGCCAAGCAGTCGCGGGTTTGAATCTCCCCTCCCTTACGCGAGATGCAGAATGCCGAAACGGCCGTACAGTACTTCTCGGCTTTTAGGCACACATCAACTTCTCTTATGGCGGAAATTTCAAAGTTTTTCATTTTTTTCACATCTTCCCCGAACGGAAAGCCACAGCACCTAATAATTATTACTTCTGTGCGTGATACTCTGCTGACTAACAAAAAGTAATTTTTCTCCTCAAATGTATGTTTTCCTGTCACTTTTTTTCAAAGAAACCCGAAGAAGTAGAGTTACCTCAGACAAAACGCGTACATGAAGATTATCGCATGTCTTTTCGTAGTCGCAGGCGCTCGGTTGAACAATGAACTGAGCAACATTTCCACTGACAAGAAAAAGCCACCAAAATCTCGCATATTTTTGTCGCTGAAGTCATGTCCTGCGAAGTTATCATTTTGTATTTGATGTATTGAAAAACCCTCACTCTGTTTACTATTGCTATTTCGTTCTACAATTATAAACACCTTTACGGAGCCACAGCCTTAACGAGCACATTTTCGGTTGTATGAAGTTCTTTCGTGATTGTATTTCATTTTAAAGTTCAAAAAAACAAAAGTTCATCGACTCGGCCGCCAGGTCTAAAACAAAGTGTGTTCAAAGCACACAGATTGCATTTTTTATCCGGTGACATCGATCGCTTCCAGGCAAGCCCTAGGGTTTATTGGAATACCTTGAAGCTTGATTTTTCCTTGGGATTGTTGCGCAAGTCGGCTGCAGATATCCAAGCAAATTCTTCAGCAGACACAGGGGCAGTGGAACATACGAAGAGAGTAAATTGCCATGGGCGCGTGACAGTCTAAATTAACGTTTGATTTAATTTCTCCTACATAGTCATGTATTTAGCTCGATTTGGTCTTGACTGCAGTCTACCAGTCTGAATGGGACAATAACGATTCAAGTCCGAGTTACATATTTCAAGGTTGAATCCTAGAGGATCCAGCATACCGATCGGATATCCGTTGCATCTACACCCACGGAGAACCAAGGCGCCCATCCACTTCGTCCTGAATCCGGAAGCATCCTTGATAATGGCAAATAAGATGGTTTTATCCATATTCACACAACGACGAACATCTGGTCCCAGAACGCTTTCTGTTTCGTTCTTATTTGCGAGCGTACAGATTGCACATGATAATACTTTCCTTAAGGCTAGCAAATTTAGTGTTCCTTTTCCACCTATTTGGATAGTATTCTTTGCATCGAAGTAGGTGATCCCAATGGATTCGACCACCTGTTTCTAACCCTCTTTTTCTGAAGACCCAACTTTCAAATGGACTATGGGCATCTAGTTACGCAAAAGTTTGCCCTTTTATCTCATCGGATAATTACGTTCGGAATACTGCACAAGATGTTTCTTCTAAGTCCAGCATTTATTTCTGTCGTTCCAACAGTTTTGTGGGTGCTAAGATGAAGCCGCTACTTAGCCAACATCAGCACCTATCTAGGGAGCACTTGGTTCTTAGTTTTCCCTGACAGGACACTGAAATTCAACAGGTGTTTCTCCTTAGTTAGGTGGCTCTAGACAAATAACGAGAAGATTCAGAGAGGCATCCGAAATTTAAGCAGTTTATGAGCTTGGTAAAAGCGGGTGTAAAGTGAATAATTAGGGCAGCAGCATGATGGATGTTTCCCTCTCCTGTCATTCGTTAACTTCCCAGACGGGCAGATCCGCCAACATTTCTGGATTCTCAGGTGACAAGAACAAGCTGAAATGGTTCCAGTGACAATGAGGTGGTAAACTATCGATCCTTGAGTACCGAGTGGAAAAAGCTCGGGGTATCACCCCGTGTTACCTCATTGCACTCTAAGGGTGTTTGTTAAGATTTCGGCTCATTGTATGGAATTCTTCAGCGAACAAAACACAAACAACCCTGTAAAAAGATCGAGGTAGATGTTGAGCTACATGATGAAAATAGCAACCTACCTGAGAAGGCAAGAGAAAGCGCACACACAGTAACCAGTGACTGAGGAGTAGGTCGGTTTTAAAAGGTTCACCGCTGTTAAGATCTAAAGCACATCAGTATTGTCAATATGCTCAATATGCTGTATAAAGTTTCAACAAACAAATTATTGGATTGGGAAAAAAATGAAAAATAAACCACCGTAATAAGAAATCCTATCCAGTTAAAAGTATTTATTTATAAACGAAGACAGATCTGAGGCACTATCTCAGCAAGGCCAATAATTCAGGGTATACCTTGTCCCTCTAAATAAGCACTTCTTGACGGGATGCAAAACGTTGTTCTGTTAGAGATTCTCCAGCGTAATTTAAACCACTCGATATTAAGGAACCGCAAGGCACTGTTTGTGGAAAAGAAAACGCGAGTGCTTACACCATCGCAATAGAATCTAGCGTCTCTACACGTTGCGTAAACTTCATTATTTAAGGTTGATTTTGTTCGCTTACCCAAAACTGAATTTCTGGCGCGTTACCTTAGGAGTACTATTTTTGTTACCAAACATAGCTATATGCCTTTGTCCCTGGATGTTGCTACTATCAGACAATTTTACTGTACTTCACCTAGATAGAAAGGTTAGTCTGCTTGCTTCTAATGTGCACATGTGTTGGGATACTGGATTTGCTTTGGTTCCATTTTGTTCTACACACTCGTTAATTTTCATGCCGTCAGCAACAAACGTTGAAACTTCAGCGCAAAAGACGCCTCGCAAAACAACCTAAACCGATTTCTTCATCGTGTATGCATTGTTCGTTCACCTATGGCTGACAGAGGATGGTCGTTGGAACTCTCGATTCTGACCTGGTTTTCACTCACATTTTGACCTGGATTGTTTCTGATTCAACCCTGCTTGACTTTTAGTAGTTGTGAAAATCGCGGTTACACTGCGGTTACACGTAAAGTCTTACGAGTTCATAAACAATCGTGTTCTATAACCCTTTGCTAATGATCAATATATAATAATGCAATAATCCGTGTTAGTTCGTTGGATCTACAGCCGAATTATTGCCAGTCGACATAATCAGGATATATAGTTAGAGGGTCAACCCGGTTTTTAGTTTATCTCAGGTCATGAGCAACAGTCGCATCCTGTCTTACGACGTCGCCTAGGCATCCGAATTCACTGATTGTATCCTGGTTCCAGGCAATGAACTAACATTTTAAAAAACACATCAAAACATGTATTGTTCCAAAAGTTTTATGCTGACTTCCGTGCATGCGCCTGGAACTTGTATTACTGAACTTCTTGAGCTGATAGGAATTCTCCTTGTTTTGATATGCTCCGTATTACTTACTCAACGTTCGCATCGGCGTTTCTGACTCCATTAGTTTGTTATGCTATCCATCGTGGAATCTCGTTTTCTATACTAATGAACCGACCTACTTGTCGCAAGCGAAGTACTTCACATAACACAGGCCATGATCGATCTGATAACTTTGTAAACAGATGCATATCGAGTATGTATAAAGCTTGCTTACTGTTAGCATCTGTGACCGACAAAACAAAGACCGGTAGAGTAACCGGTAAAACACGGATCACAGCGCCACTGCCATCCAGCCACTTGCAGCTCTCTCTTTTATTTCAAAATACAAATAGTCCAAGCTCAGGAGAATGGCGAATGCCAGTCTTTTCAAACGTGGCCGATCCGCGGTTCCTACCTGAAAATCTGGCAAGAAGTTTCTAAATGTACTTCATTCGTTTGTCATAAGCTTTCAAACGACTAAATTCATAATAGCCTTTGACCACGAATGAATCCGCGGAAAACTTGAGGAATGAAGGCCTACTAACTGAGTAGAGTTTCCCTTGCGATATCGGGTTCATCTCAGATAATTCCGTTTGCATTTAGTCCATGTAGTGTAATATTGTAATATTCATCTGATAAACAAACAATTCACTCCAAAGGCGACGTTTAGTAAATAAATGAAGTTGTTCCATCAGAGGGATGTTAATTGACGGTATCTTTGCTAACGCGGAATCAAAAGCGGTAACTCAGCAGTATAAATTTCTTTACATGTATTCTCGACTTTTAGCTCTCTTTTTGGTTTCCACAGCCAAATGTAGTCCGCAAAGCTCATCCGAAGAATCTTTTTCATTTCGCAATTCTGTTTTGAACGTAATCCAGTCTGTCAATAACTGTGATTTCAAATTCCACAGAATTTTGATTCACACTTTAATAGAGCGACTAGCGCGTTTATGATCTGCAGAGGATGCACATACTTGTTCGTGACTTGTCAGATAAGTAAGGAGTTGCCCCCCTGAACCCTTGCAGTTCGCATTTGGTGGGAGATTCATTTGAAATTTGAGTTGGTGACCAGAAGTTCAAATCTTTCGTAAATGAATTTAATGCATATGATATTCTTCAGCTCAATGCGTTGTAAAACGGTAAACTTGAATCTGGTCGACGCCGCGTTGGGTATACGGGATTAGGTTTTATTGACATAGAATTAAACTAATTACGTGTTTCGAAAACTCGCTCGCAGAAAATTACACGTTTTGCTCTGCTTGGAGCTCCCTATATATAAGTAGACAGGGTTCTTCTTGCGCAAGCGGTTTATTGCACAGAATTGCAACTCACCTTGGTTTTAATGAGAGCAATAAACCAACTTTTCATTCATAGCATCGTTTATCCGAATGTGCCAGGCTATTCCCATAAATACAACAAAGTGAAACAACCAAGTACTAACAGTGACATAAATCGACAATATGTTTTCCTTTCACTCAAACACGGTCACTCAAATGTCGGCTAGTGCATCAATGCCAGGCCACTTGGCCATGATCCTGACTAAATGTCCCAATTTATGCGTCACCAGGCTGTTATGGGTTGCGTATCCATTTGTCTAATAATTGCATTTTCCTCGGGTCAGGTGGTGGACTATGAAAGATAGTTCTCCTGCATCACCTTTCTAAAACACTTTCCATCAAATTTGGAATCTAACAGAATAAATACCTTCATATTATCATCGTCGGATATTTGATTCCTGTGTAGTTAGAATTATTGGTCAATTCTTCAGATAGGTGTTAAAATCCTTTACCGTTTGTGATACACTGACAAAGACCTGATAATCTGTTCAAATATGTTTACTTTCCGTGGGAAGTTGAGACGTGCCGAATATCTGACATGTTTGCCCAAATTCAGCTGCACACAATTACACCAGGTTTTCCCTGAAAATCAGACCCTAGCGTGCAGTATTTTCATATTGTCGGCGTTCGGACAACCTGTGCTATTATTACACGGTTTCGTCCAAACGGATATTCGCTCGGTGATTTCGCGGAATATTTAGCCGCACCTGATATCCTTGTGATAAATTCAATTGCACTAGAATGTACTGAAATAAAGCAGTATCGCTTGAAGGCTGGGCCGAGCCAACAGATGTGAATGACTGGGTATGAAGTCTTACTCTTTTGGAATCTCAAAATGTCCGTCAAACCATCAAACCATACAAAGAACCCTTTATCGATCTAAAACGTATCATATATAGCACATATTTAGAAGAGAAATGCAGCTGAACAAAGGAGACAAAAAGATTTAGCCATTAATTATGTCCACCAATTATGTCCGCGCCAAAATGGTCTTTTGTTGACGAAAGCTCTTAGTAAGTCGGGGGATATTTGATGTGTTTTTATACACCAGATCAGTTCATGGGGAAAAATGTTTGGAAAAATGTTTGATAGAATATGCTTAGCAACTGATGAGGATGTCTTTCAGTTCATAGCTTGCAGGCCGTCGGTCGATGGATTAGTCACCTAAGTGAAAACCCAAAGTTGAATTTTTCACAATAGTTATCCGCCTTATTTTGTAGTTTTTCTTCATCTGGTGAGGTGATTCTGTGATTGGTCGTAGAGAAACTTGAAACATTGTTTGAAATGCATTTGTACAACGTCATCTTTGGTTGCCCCATTTGTTCCGCTCTCCGATCCAATTATGTGGTATCAGCAGCCTGAGTCAAATTTAATAGACAATTAGCTTTAAACAATAGCTTATCATTTACAAACTGCCAAGATAAGCACTTTTTGCTTATTTATCATTATCCAAAAAGCCACTGTTCGTTGAATAAGAGTAAAGTAAGACTGCAGCGTTTCGTCAATCTTCTACGGGTGTATTATACACCATGGGCACAATAATTACGCCGTAAGATCAGATCAAATGGAAACTTTTGAGGAATGTAGATATGGTACTCTGGAAGTATGTTGAGGACGGAGCGCTCACAGCAACACCTTAATTAAATCAAATTATTCAGCATATAACTCCTTTAACGATGATTTCATTCAGTTTTAGTTTAACCATTGCAAACAGTTCACATGAAATGCTAGTTTCTACCAAAAACAATGATATGCACCTACGCAAAATTGTCTTCGTTAGTTCTAACGAAATATTTTTGTCTAAACTCAACAGAGTGTCAAACGGCTGTAGAAACCACACTTTTCTACTATCAACGGACAAGGATAGAATCGGACCATGTATTCGTTTGGCAGTCCACGTTTAATTACAGACGATACATGATTAGAGGACGACAGATTTGACTAATTGCTGTCCAAGTAGAAAGAACCTAGAAAGGTTTGGGCGTATGCAACAGTATTTCCTCATGTTTTTCAGACATACAGGTTTTCTTCTTCTCAAAAACGAGACAGCCTCATGTCCTTTGAGAGCTAAGCGTAGACTAGGTTTCTTTTACGAACACAGGAACAGATAAGAAATTGGCCAAAGTAACAGACTGAACTTTCGACAAGAAAACTTAAACTCGTAATCAACTGTCGTACCGGAAAACGCCCACAAATTGCGAGTTAAACATGGTTTCTAGCTACTCATGCAACTTTAAATTTACACACTGTCTTGTTCGAATGCTAACAAGCAGGGAGTGCTAACACAGCGGTTAACAAATTGATTCAGCCACAAAAAACACACCATATTACGGCATAATGCAAGAAATGCTGTTGTGGATACTCATTACTTTCTAGATATCTCAACCAACCTTCAACTTTGGGACGCCCGAAAACATATATCAGCAGCTGGGTATTTTGCCGCTCTCGCATCAATTTTTCTACCATCTTGAAACGTCAAGTTTGTCGTTAAATAGGTCTGCATGAATAATCGTTCAAACCAAAATTTAATGCAGAATAATACAATTTTTACTAAATAACCCAGTAATCTTATGAAGGACGCAAAACTACAGTCAAATGAACACAGTGAAGAATAATATATATACATAGGGTATCATCATCAGGTCAGCATACATTGCACGAGTGAGATAATGTTGATGGCCGAGATTTCCACTTCATATAAGCTCACAAGTTAACACTAAGCGTTTGAATGTTTAGGACAATTTAATGAATGGAAAAGGAAAATCTTGCTCCATTGCACAGAATATTTGAAATGTTTTTTTAACCCGTCAGACGGCCTGTCACATAACTAATACCGGTACAAATTTCGTGTGAGTCGTTTCTGGCGGGGTACTATCATGACCGTAGCATGACTAGATCAGATCTTGCCAAGGAATGCTCTCGAAGGATATCAGCAACCTACGTAGCGCTCTGAGGATGATCTGAAGCCGCCAGTTTAGGTTTTTATGTAGCTTATCTCAACCATTATGGTATGATGTTAATGTGTCCATCGTTTATCTGGTATGCGAGCCGCTCATGCATTCCCCCGTCAAGTTAACTTGTGATACGCCATATATATTCTACCTCACAAAGCAAGAAATATCTTACATATCCATGCTTCGATCATAAACAGTTATTTTGTTCTTGATTTCAACTTCTAGTAGTGTTTTTCTGGTAAACCACAATATTGCTGTTATCTGCCAAGAAGTATTTTGAACGGTTCAGAGAGACGGCGACCGGCTGCGTTCACCACCACGTCACTCCTGCACGGTAGACATAAACAAATTGACTGCTTCGCAGCTGTTGTCACCGGCGTTTTAAGTTATTCAATTGTTGTATTATTGCTTATGGATCTGTTTGATTAATCACTGCCTGTAAGCATGTTAGCACCAGATTTCAGTTTATATTCTAATGTCAGTAGAAAGGATCTACCCTACTTGCCTGGTTAGAGTATATATCAGATTACTCTTGCATTGGTTTTATTCCACTATTCTAGTTCGTTTATTTCTGAGCCCGTCTGAGCCTTCTGTGCGTAGACCTGAGAATGTTAGAAGGAGCTTGATTTTGCTATTGTACGTGGACGGTCAATTCTGAAGGCCACGACAGGAGAATAAATGCCATCCAGGCATTGTCAACACAAATATGTTTGCCAAATCAAAACAGCTGTTTAATCGTTCTGAAGCTTGTCCACAAAACCGTCGCTCAGCATGTAATCAAGCGATGAGCCAAAAACCTCATTACTTTGTCCCTAAAATGTTGGGTTATATTCGAGCTCTGCAGCAGATGAACAGCTTAAAAAAACTGCTTTTATGAAGATACTCTGGCTACGAATTTTTATACCTCAACTGCTTCCCGAACTCTCTTATTGAAGCCTGCACTAATGCCAAGAAAACTTGCGCGATTCGACATCAATCCGGCCTAAACTCTCTGTGGTTCATGTCCAATGATCCAAGAGCTGTCGGCATTTAAATTCCTAGGAGATTACATTCAAAGAATCGCAGAAAAAATGCTGTGATATGCACCACAACCCAACAGATCCATGTGACAATCCTGGTTTATATTTCTATCACTATAGGCTTCAGCATTGGACTTTGCTTGAGGTAGGCAATGCATCATCCAAACCGCCTCTACTTATCAACTATGTGACTTATTTTGAGCTTCGTGGATTCAGGATTATAAGCATGAAGTTTGGATTGCCAGCTAAGATCCATCTTCCAATGTCTCCAAGGCTCGGCGCATCGATGTAATTTATATTGATCGAAAAATAAGGAAGAACTGTTTGTAATGCACTCAGATAAGTAGCAGAAACAAAATCAGTTGTGTGATGAGATGCGGATGAAAGGCACATCGATGTGGGGTCAAATACATGGGTGAGCGAATGCAAAGGTGCATATAAAGGACCAAAAGTGAATCTTTTCGAAAGACGAGCAGCTGGTTTGCAAAATCCCGGCAGTTCACGTGGAAGGATACTGTTTGAGATCCAAGTGCAACCCATCGGGTCGACGATCTGTTCACAGCCGCCGTCTATAAATAGCAAACAATGGTCAAATTAAGTGACATCACTCACAAATAAGCACGTTAAACCCTGGCCAATAGAATTCATTTCCACTGGAGAAGACAGTAATGCGTTGTCGAAAATTAAACACAAGCTTCAAAACGTTGCCAAACGGGTTTGCCAGCTTCACCTCCTTGGATTTATCTGATCGGTCAAACTTAATACTTTAGGAGAGTGATTGGCGGTTTAGGCTGAGACGGACACCAGTTGTTTTGAATATATTTTCGCACGTCAATTTTCAATCAGATAACTGGGGTTCCTCCAGTAATTTCTATGAACAAGTGAGTCCGGCATTATTAGAAGCTCCCGTGCCTTCGGTTCTAGAACAGAACTCTTGCGGAAACATACTCGATACCAAAAATGCCAAGGGTTTTAAAACCAACCTTCTTGAAAATGGGATCGAGAATTAACACCCAACGTCCAAGGGGTCATGATAACTTAGCCCAGTTTATTCCTTCGGGTTATGATCTATCATCACAGAAGATCACCATTATGTAGAAATGAAACCGCATCTAGCTAGGACACATTCATTCTGCTGCACCCATTGTATATTGTATGAAGGGCTAACCGACTTTGTAGAGATTGATCATGCTGTAAGTCTTCTTATGTTGTATGACAATGCCCTGCATGAATACTTTACTTATCGTAAGACTGCGTAGCCAAAAACATGTAGGAGAAGCACCGCATTTCATCATCTTGGTGGGTAAGCTGTGTGACTTAGCCGTCATGTTTCGAGGAAATGGTGTAAGAAACAATTTTCGAGTAGGGAATTTAAGCCAGAACCTGTCAGTTACCCTTAATAGTAACCCCCGCTGCTGCGGGACCTAGGAACCATTCGACAACTAGACATTCAGAGGCACATTACTCAGGCGCCAATGAATACTCATTAAGCATTTTGATAAAAAGAATGGCATGATGA
>NW_008751834.1:528291-560932 GCF_000715545.1 Opisthorchis viverrini
CTCCTTTCCTTAAGCATTTTGATAAAAGGTATGGCATGATGATTATGCCGAAGGTCAATTATCTTCATAGTGTGTTCCTGATCTTGAGTGACTTAACTAAATTCAAAAGAAAAAAGATACGGCAAAGACACTCACAACTAGTAAGAATGTTCAACATGTAGGATAAATTTATACGAAGACCCTATGGATCACTTGAAATCCACTTTCCAGATCGCCCACTGAGACCCATGCTTTGCATGTTCAGATTCCAGTATCATGGTATGGCTAAATGACTAGCAACTATTCATGAACCGGTTTTTGTTAGGGTATGTCAACCCAAGCTTCGAGATGTGTTTATATTAGTACATGCAATCGAGGAACTGACTGTGAGCAAAAAGCGTATGTTCTCATTGATGAAGGTACCTTCCTCTCCATGCTCACGGAAGGCATCTATTATCTTCGTGACCATATAAAAGATAACAATGTTGAATTAAATATTTCCACAAAAGATCCCAAGGAATTATTATTACAATGCACTTTTGACATGCGAATTCAGCTCACCGGAAGGTTGTTTCATCTATTTTATGGTGTTCCGGTTTGTATTACGCTGGGCCTACTGCTTTCCGTTGTTTTCATGGGGGTTTTGAAAACCGTCAACTCTACTTAGATTGTGCCTTGTTGTGGTTCCCGATGTGGAACTTTGAGTGATGCGTAGGTTCAACAATCTCGAATATCAAGAGGAAGAACTGGGTTCGAAATTCTACGGTGCTATTTACATAAGGGTGAGCACATTTATACAACAAACTCCAATCGCCAACGTTCGTAGTGTCAACATGTGCACAAATCTGTCATTGACCGGCACATTGCAGTGTCAACGTCCGTACACCAAACAAAGATGAGCTGAATGTTGACTCAGTATAGGTTGCGATCATGTGGAACACGAATGCGCATGGGTATGACAGCTTCGCACATTCACACAGACACATGCTAATACACAAGTTTCGGACGGGACGGCCTTGGCGGTCAGGTGTGCATCATAGTACGGAAATGCAGTTATTCAATTATGACGTTCCCCATCTGAGTGACAATCCATAGCCACCGTATTAAGAGCCCCTGCTTCAAAGTTATTACGCCTCCATTTGTGATATATTTATAGACCGTGAAAGCAGCTTATACCAGGGCTACTATTTGAAGGTTAATAATGACGTCAGACACAAACCGTCCAACCTATTCATTTTTAACTGTGGATACTGCAGATACCCAGATGTATTTGCTCGGTCATGCAAAGGACAAACGCTGCGGCTATTCAAATAAATTGGCTTTCACAAAGCATCAATCGATTCCGAACATGGTTATTAAATACCAAATGTTTTTGTCCTAGAATGCCAATTTGTACGAACTGTTGGGCAGGTGTTGTGCATTTGCTAAACTAACCAAATAAAAATTCAATCACGAGAACACTCCGATCCTGCAGGACACAAGGCCTCGGTTTTTACTGAATAATCATTTTGCCGCAGTCACCCGAAAAATCACAATGATTCCATATTAGTTGAGTTCAATTCATGTTTTCATTTTTATTTGATTAAATGTTTTATCTAGATTGAAGAATTAGATGTCTGTATATACGGGAAAAAGGTTGACTTTTTGTGATCTATGATAGATAATAACCAAGCACATTTGCAATTTGTGAATCGAACAGTAGGGTGTTTTGCTAGGTGCACAAGCTACATAAATATGCTATACTATGAGGCGCTCGTCTGGCTGAATGAATCCAGTGGATGAAGCATATTGGGCAACCCGAAGGATGATCGGCTCATAAAATAATGCGGGTAGAACGAAGTTCTCCTTATTTTTACTTAGCAAATCGGAGGATAAGGCATCTGCAGGGGTATACCCGACTACCCCCTTCACATCCAGTGCATGCGACAATAAAACATACTGTAGCAGAGGATAGTATCAGTTGTTATTGTATAATACTTTGATGAATGTGGCATTAATAGCTAAACTGTCAGTTGATCTGATTGGAGATGTGGCGAACGGGGAAGCTAGGCAGCATCGTATCGCACATTACAAACGTTACATTTAATTGGCATAGCGTAATGTGATCAAATCGAATTATGTAGTATGCGGATAGGGTTGCCGAAATTGAACACGAGGTGGCTGACCATAAAATCAGTTTGCACATACGTTAGTCCTCTATAATAATGTATCCTGAAAGAGGATAATCATCTTCAGGAGCAAAGAATTCCCCTATTCTCGATTCTATATGCGCACCAAAGTATGCACAACCTTCCGGGAAAGGTAAGCAGAAAAATAAGTCTGATGCTAACCTCTCATGAAGAAGGATGACTTTGTTCGCTGACTGTTGAAAAGTAAGTTTATTAACACAAATCTGGCACCTTAACCCGTTTTCGTCAAAGTGGATTCAGCTGCTGGGACAACAGAACCAGCTGAACATGCAGTCGCTTAACACCACTGGTTTTGTTGCTAATCGATCCGGAAACTAAAGAAGGTAAATGTGAATCCTCGTGTCCACAGTGTTACGATATGTAACAAGCTGTAACACTGTTGTACGGTGACAGTTCAATGCAAATCAGTTAGCGTTTGCAGTTTGCCAAATGAGGTGAAACTAAGTGAACGCAAGTGACTTTAGGTTGTGATTTCATGTGGTGCAAATTGTGTGAATGCCACTGATGCATGCTGTGCCTCCTAAAGGTAGAGTGACTGTGACATGATTTCAAGACGATTCTGACACATGTTGTGGGGTAGTCATTAGGACAGAACCAAAGGCGGATTTCTGTAATAACTGATCGTTGGTGGGTACCTTGAACTACTTGCAGTGGCCAGAAATATATGTAGTGGTCGTTCAAAAAGCGAGAAGAACGGCAGACCAAGGGATGGCCAACACATTCAGAAAGCCAATAGCATGCAAATGACAGTAGATCACGGAGCTGCCTCTGGGACATAAAGATACAATTATGCGCTCATCATGTCACCGATTTTGTTTAGAAGTTACGCTGGTAAAATGCTATATTGGCTGACCCACATAATTTACAATCATAGACCGAGCACGCTACTTAACCATATCGGAATCTTTCGTGGTGTAAGTTAGCGACTAATAACTGAACACTTCTCAGCAAAGATTTTAGGAGAAGATGGTGGTCGTATCAAACCAAAAGGGGAAACTTCTGAGTGACCTAACCCGTTCAAGTATCTTCCGTGAACAGAGTAGTCAAGACGCACTTGTTAGCAGCATTATTGATTTCGGGATCAACCTGAGTGCAGGCCGCGGGGCCCATCATTCCTGGGTCCCAACGGAATGGATGAAATAGGCACTTAGGCTAACATTTCTAGATGAAACCGGAAGGAATTTCAATAAAAATAAAGTTGGGTGTAAGCATTCCTTCAGTGGCGAAAGATCCATTCAACCATCAGCGGAAATAATGAATCACAGGAGATAGTAGGTCTTGCAGAAGCGGAATTCGCAGTCTACAAAATACAGTGTGTGGAACAGCAAACCTTAGATTGTCAGCGAACAATCGAAAGAGTGACCCACTGTTCTGCCCTATTTTATTCTCGTCCAAAGAAGTTTACCGCCCCTTTGTGCAGGGAATACGAAAGATAGGGGTTGCTCAAAGATGTGATCAGGCTGGATGGGTGTTCTGAAATCCGTAAGAAATCACCGGTACTAAAATACCACTTCTTAAAATGAATCAACTGAAGGTGAGAATTATAATATTACCCACCTACCCACCTTACCTGTAACAAATGAACCTGTAATAATTTTAGTGGACTTTCTACCTCCAAATAAATCTTTGTCTAACGGATATGTGTACAAAGATAATGCATCCTTTAGTTAAAAATGTGTCTGTCAGAGACAGCCTGTTTCACATACCTCGTTCAGTGGAGGTACGCTCAGTTGACCGACAACATTGTTCGGTTGAGAAGCATTTGATAAAATCTGTTCAGCATAACACACTAAAGGCACCATCTTAAGTTCGGCATCGCTAAACTTACTGAACACCATGTTGCTCCACTTTCGATCCGCCCAATACTCGAAGAGTACGAATTTTTTGGCGTAATTCCACTTTGATTACCATTTGAATCTTGTACAAAGTTGCGACAGGTTACTAGGAGAAGAAGCCGAATAATAATGAAGCGCATAGTTAGGCCATATGCGTGTCGATTCTTTAATCTATGTACCTTGCAACTCTTGCGTGGCTTTAGGTGGGGTTTAAACCGCTACCTACTTGGTGCAAAATATTATTTTAAACATTTTCAACCAATTCGCTCTTCTGACGGAGTGAACGATGAGGCAGTAGGCCACACTGCTTCCAAGGCAACTTCTAGGCAGCAATAAGTTGACTTTTTGGTAAAAAATACAGTGCAGCAAAACCCATCACATTGCATGCGTTTCTTTTAAGCATATCCCACTATATGATTGGCGTACAGGTGTAGTTCGTTTCGGTTGATTGATTGTGCCTTCGTTTCCTTCAGACATTGCAAACCACTTCACGGTTTTTTGACGTTACCTAGCAATCTGCCAAAACAAACATTACGTTTCATTGAAGTGAATTTCGTCCCCAATTCAAGGGGTGAATGAACACGCTCTACGCCGTAAAGTCTAGCTTTTGGTTCAGCGAGAGTTTGAAAGCACTGTATCAGAGGTCAGTGGCGTTAAAGCTTCTTGATATTTCACAGAATTCATTCTCAAAACGTGATAGCATGTGACAAGAAATCCAATACGTCAGGCATTAACAATTCCGTGGTAGATATTGCCTTTCTGCGAACAGAGTAAAATATATTAAATGATAAGTATTTCATCTCCGACTGACTTTTTATCCCAACTCATTTGAAATTGTGAGAACAACCCATTCATGTGCTACATAAGTACTTTGCCTTCCCGGCAAAAGGATTATAAAATCAGGACTGAAATATCGGTGAAGTTCTTCCCGGGTTCTTAGTGGTCAGAGCTCTTTTATCAGAAAAATCCGCGTGATTTTTTTTCCGAAGGACGTTATTTCCATCGATACTCATATATGAGGCCAACTTAAAGTCAGCCGTGTTTAAGATACAAGAAGTGACTTTACAATGTGTTTTCCGTGTGTGTGTGGGGTGAGGAACTGAATGCAGCGGTACACCAGATTGTAACCTTATACTCGCTTAAACTCTAGTCTATGCCCGTTCAGAAGATCTATTGATGTTTTTTCGGGTCTATTGGTGGCAGGCATATATGTATGTATGTATATATGTATGTGCATTTTTATAGTGCGAATGCTTGAACAGTGGGTTTCAGTTCCATTGTAACGCTACAACTTCGACCCTCGTAGTTCAGGCAATTAATGGACAAACAAAAACAATGAAATATTTTCAGATAAATACAAAAACTTACCGTTTGACTAACTTCAAGCCATGTTAAGACCCATGATATTCCGGTCATTTCAAAAGTAAAGATCAGTCCAAACTCTCACACCCAGGCCTCAGATTTCTCGCTATTAATGAAAAGGACTCTGTGAGGAAACCAGACGAGTCTGTCGGTTCCGGAGTACTGAGCAGTTCTTTTTTAGCAGTCCTGTCCGATTTCAAAAATACATTTGCATTTATGCGCAAACAGTTTCTTGAACACTTAGAAAGTACTAAAGCGAAACTGATTCAATATTCTCCAAGTGATTGCGGTGCAAAAAGAAAGTCTACTGTCCCTTAAGATGATACACAACGTATGATGGGAGACAGTAATTTAGAGAGTGTATTAGCGAAATTCATGTACAACAGATACATTGGTTCCAGCTGCCATGGTGTCAGAGGGCGTCTGCGGATATTTCCAAAAACTTCGCGCGGTTGATGAGAACGTTCGACAAATGTTTTATATGCGAGAGTCAGCCGAGATTCAATTAGTCCGCTTGCTGACGCCGTCGTTTCGTAAACTTGTGTTTTTCTGCGTTTGCATCCGTTTTGGCATTTCAACAATATTTATATAAAGTTAGTTCTCGGCTTGTCTAATGAATAGGTGAGATAAATGTGGTGAAACCTTCTTGCTTTTTCCCAAATGTGTATGCAGTAGTAGTTAAGTATAACCTAAAAATCATGCTTGGTGATTTACCTAAACAAAGTGGAAAACCCTCACAGCTGTTCTGATCCCCTTTTGTCACCAGTGGAAGAAAGTTTTGGGAATTTTCCATTCGTAAGCTTACTGCCGTTTTGAACATCACTAAATGAGCAGCTGTGCACACTCAGTACACCCAGTGAACATCACACTGTCGGCTAGCTAGATTTCTTATTTTGCACTCACATATCACTCTGCAATACTGTTAATTTGCTCGTGATTAATGCTGCATCAGGCGTCAAAAGTTCAAGAACAAGATGGAAAAAGTGATTCACTGGATATCAGGGAAGAGAGAGACCCTTCTCACCAAGAAAATACTTCTCGAACGTTTATCCAAATCTGCAGTTATGTATTATTCCCTTAGTTTGGTTTACTCAAGCACGGCAAGTTTCACAATCTAATTGCGTTAAAGATTCTACTGGCTAAATTCTGCTTTGTGCAGTGAGGTACTACTTTCCGAACACACAAATACTAGAATAAAGCACCAAGTGCCAGTGATGTGTTATGTGTAAAATCCGGTCGCAAATTTCAAAAGTGATGCCAAATTCAAGATCTCACTCAGCTTTAGGATTTGCATTAATCAGCTTTCTCCTTGGCCATCCCACACCTTGGAATGTTGTACAGAGACTGTTCACCAAGTGCATGCTCGCGAATGCTTTGTGATTAAACGTATGTCGATATATTACTCAAGTGATCTACTTAGCATCAGGTCTCCTCTGACCGTAGCACGCCAAACATTTAGGTCGCGAAAGGAACCAAAATATTTGATGTCATATCCACCACATGATATTTTCAATCTGGGCTTGTCAGCTAGCTACAGTTGCCTGGTTGTTTCATATGGCGGTTAGATAACAAGTGCTTTCCGCCATGAACCTGTTCTCATTACTTCTAAATAACTCCATATTTAGATATGCCTACTAACTTAAACGAATAATTCTTCAACGTTCTTTGATGGGTTTCCCTGTAAAGCGAATTTCGGTGAGGCAGAATTAGTTGTTCAAGCTTCAGTTATATTTGAGGTCAGTTTGTTCACTTGTGTAGATGGTCAGTGAATGCTGCGTTCAAGATAGGAGAGTGTATAGCGTCATCGCAGTTAGGAAGTTTCCTGCAGCTTTCATCTAGATGAGAACTCAGATGTATAAATTCCCTATACGAGAAAACAGTCCAACTTTTATTTGAGTGGCAACAAATGGCTAACGTGGTCTTATTGTTTCTCCATGTCACGGCCACATACGAGCCTTTCGGGGAATCAGTTAAAGTTTATTTGGGGTCTTGTGACGGTTACCAAACACTGGTATTTCTGAGCATTCCTCGGCCTTGAGCGGTCAAATACTATCACCATGTCTAACGCATGAATCGCTAATTCAAATCCGAAGTGTCCCCGACTGGTGTGTGAGTCCGACTAGAGGACCACGAGGTGCCCTTTCGAGCAACCTCTGGCGTTTATTCTTGATCATGTCTTACAGAACAAAGACGTCTAGTCTGTTCAAGGTATTTTGCTGTCTCTGCTGAAGCTTGTATAAAGGCATTAGTAAGATATTATTCCTCTAAAAAGGCGTCCACCCTCAAAATGGGAAATCTCAAATCTTGTAACAAATGAATAATCAAATACAAGGAACTTGAGTTTTCTAGCTGGGGCAAAAATGGATCGCACCAGTACCCTAACTAGGGTATTCAAACCTACTGGATAGGCAGAGCATTTGACATGATATGTTATCCAGGCTGCCGCGCAACTTGTGATCAATTGCTGCTTAAACTCGGAAACGTGGTTACAGTAAGTAATATAAACGCAAGGCAGTGCTTTTATACTGAAGCACGATGAAAAATAAATGTATGAAACTAAAACAAGGCAAGAAAAATCTTTCACGTTACCAATGAATGAACTTCGTCTAGAAGGGAAATTAACAAGGGATTATAAGTTTCGGTACTGTGGTTCACGAATGCAGAAAAATTCCAAATTGTTGGGTGCTTAGATGGATTTAGCAAGAATAGATAACCCACTTTTCCAATCTATTTTAAAAAAAATAAGCAGCGTGTTTTTTACATGATCATTCATCTACTGGAATGCACCAGTCCAATCAACCATGTCTCCAAAAAACAAGCTGCACCTGCACATTCCTGTTTGTGGAAACGGCAGACGTTTATCTTTTAAGACTTTACATTTTAAAAAATGGGACAGCGCACCGTTTGTAGGCAACAAGTATGATCTACCATGACCGAAAGACTAAAATAAGCTGAACCGAAAACCACTGAGATTTGTAAGCCTCGCGCATTCAAAGACCGTTCTTTCTAGATTAATAACTGATCGGATCACCCGACGGTTTTCGAACGACTGTCGGATTCATACGTCCTAACACTATGATGTTTTTCGACTACGTTCGGTTAGCTCCGCAGCAATGGAAGTGCTTACAAATGACGGGCATGACAGAGATCATTATCCGCAGTGAATATTGAAAGTCAACGAAAACCATCACAAATACGTGAAAAGAAACTTGAATCCTGAGCACACAAATAACCATGTTTTTGATTTTCTTGACGCAATTTTTTGTAACTGTCATATAGTGGGGAAGGAAGTCCTGCTGGGAATTCGCTCCCTGTTTAGGTGTATTTTTTTATAAAGGGAGCAAAATTATCCCCCTCCCGTCATAGTGTTCACTGTCTTCAGGCAGAGGCAGTCCGACGCAAGAGTGCAACATTCAACACGTCAATTTTCTTGTACGGACGAGATTGACAATCAAGGTGATTCATGATGGTGACAGTGCCTCAATTATTATGGCGTATATTATTTGCTGCTGTCTACTATTATAGCGGTGTACGTTTTTTGGTAACTGTCCTTCGTTGTCACGGATTACCCTGGTTCAACAAGTTTCCTGGGCTAATTTTCGGAATGTAAAATAAACTTATTCAACATGATTCGTCTGTTGATATGCCCAAGAGTTCATAAACACCTATCCGGAGCTCGTGCGTCCAAACGAGGCAGAAAGACCAAGAGCTGAAAGTGAATTTAAGGAAGCCTGTTGGCCTCATTAGGAACGCGCATGGATGATGTCTCAACAGATAATTCACGGTCACCTATGGGCCCCAAAACATTATAAATTTTGTTCCTTCAATATCGCAGTTCAAAGGAATTTCTAGAATAATTTTATGGTGACCTGGTTTACTGGTTATGAGTAATTACAATGAAATAAAATTCCCATGGGCACGAAGAATATCAGTTTATTTTCTCACAGTAGATTTTGGTTGCCACCGGAAGTCTTGTGAATAAACTGGATATTTCAGGTTTTTGGCAGGAGTAAACATATACATTTAATTGATTTATCGGCGTAATCCGGATGCGTTTTGCAGAATAGAGCAAAGGAAACCAAGCATTAATCTCGAATTCGATTAAGTATCATAAAAGTGAAAGTGTATTCATATGCCCCAATGATTGCGTGGCTGTATTGGAGTAAGAATGGTGGGCAATTTTTCAAACTGTTTTCCTCATGTTGGTTTTAAGCAACATGCTTCATGTATTCTGCGCCACCGAGAGCATTGACTGGCAACAATTCGAGCAATTTTTCAGGCATAGAAAGGCTGACTGGGAAAAACATGGGAACGTTGGTTGCTAAGCTTTCTGCGTCCATGGATATGTAATATAGACGTATTGTAGTTACTCGCCAAATAGTCACAGACAAAATGGTCATTTCTAGGATGATGAACCTGTTCCGCTTAAAACTAGCAAACGTCTTATATGTTAATTTCAGACTTGTTAAGAAATTTAATGAAAATGAATTTTCTGGCTGATATTGCTTGATGGTTAAAGGGCGAATTTGTTGACCGAAGAATCCGTGGTTCAAAAACAAGTTATGTACAACGGATGCATCAGTTTAAACTTAGAAAAACTGTCAGTATCTGAACAATCATGCATTCTCCCAGTGACAAGGCATCTAGATACAGAAAGAGCATCGCATGCAACATAACCATTGTTCAGAAAAAGACTTTTTCCGTAATCCCCCTACTGAATGGGTAGCAAAATTTGCGCGAAGTTCGGCACACAATATATAAGTTATCCATCTCCTGTATAGCAAGGCTTACAGGCAAATAGTAGACCCATGAAATGATGATGTAGAAGTGTCCTGAAAATCGCAGTGATTAATGCATGTCGCTTTTATGCATCTTGAACACATAGAAACTCTTCTGAAGTAGACCTAGAGAGGTATACAATCCCCATTCATCACTAGTCATAATGGGAGTATGATTAGAAAATCCTACGTAGCTTTACAAGGGACGTGTCAGATTCATTAGCCCTAGTAAGCGATAGCCAAAGACAAGTACCCTTTAACAACACTTGTGGAAGTGACCTGCGTCAAGATTTGTCAGAAACAATAGGCACAAGATGGAATGCACTTAAATCAAGTCGTATAACAATTCTTCACATTCGTTTAACGATAAAACCTACCATCAATTTAGACGTGTGAAATAAAAACAAACCTTCAGATGAATGAAATGCAGCTGTAAGCCGCCACCCCATTATTTGATTTGAAGTCGGTGTCGCTCCTTCAAGCTCCGAAAGTCAACCAACGCGTGACATTTTTTTGGAGAAATATGTTTCCATTTTATTTTCTTCTGGGAAACCAGTTGTTTCTTTGATTAGCAGTCGGCCCACATCGACACATAGAGCAGTGAACCTTTCTCCTGAGGTGTAATTGTGGCTAGTAATCGTGTTTCAGGACCATTTTTTTGCTCCACTGTAATGAGATCTGGAGTATGCACAAGGGAATCGAATGGACAAAGAAATTCGAAACTACACCATAGCTTGCACTGAAAAGAAACGAAATGTCAGTCACTTGTCACAAACTGGAAACATATTCCTTGCTTGAATTTCCGCGTAAACTGAAATATGATACGAAAGCTGTTAGCGGTGTTTCAGTATACCGATTATTATATCGATTTTCTTTCAGTAAAAATATTAGGCTGTGAGATAACAAGCCTTCCGTAGCTCTAAGACTGTAGTCAATTTTCGTGATGCAGTGTACGCCTCATTCAGACATTTTATAACCCATTCACGCTGTAGTTTGTCCTTTGTATTTTAAAAATCACGCTGGCTTTTTTACAACCTGTTTCGAAGCATTCAGAAGTTTTTGAATAACTCGCATCAGAGTATATTACCTAGAGTATCATGAAAACTCATCGACGTGATACATTATATATCAAAAGCACACAAGTGACCATGCGTGAGGCACCAATTATGTGCGGCAACGTGAGAAACGGGAGAGAATGTGAACATCCAAGTGGCACTTTCCAGCCACAGACGTCGTTAAACAACTGTGAGAGAGCTAACCTTGTCGGGACAAACCAGCTGACTGGTGTCAAGGCGGAATTCTATCACAAGGCTGCATCACAAAAAACACGCACTGCAGCACTTATGGGTATCTTCAGAAGAAATCAAAAATACGCCTGCGTTTTGATCAAATTTTCGGACACGCAGCTGGCGACGGGGTAAATTCGACACCTTCGGGATCGGGCATATAGAGGATGGCACACTGCACCCAGTTGCATGGGTGTTACATCGCAAAGTTGAAAGCCGGTACGATTTATTGATTCTTATCTTTACTAGTGACTATAGAGAGTATGCATGACGAGAAACTTAGTCACATTGCGACGAGTGTATTTGCATGCTACTACTGAAGAACGCAATTAGTAGGCTATGGTATGGGGTCTAAGCCTTGTTTCTATATTCGACTGAAGCTGGAAGTTACCATAAAAATAATGAAAACATATTGCAGTGTTCGTATACTATTATTCAACAGTTAATGAGCGTGTAGATATGTTCAAGAGAACGTGTGAGAATGTTCACTTTTGAAAGTCTGAACAGATAAGATATGTACCTTCTTGTCTAACGGCTTGTAACTGTTTAGTTGGTGTTTGATCTCCTGCCTATACGGGGAGATGCAACGTTGTGAGCTGCAGCATATCGGCCTTCGATTAAAGCCTTTTAAACCTCTCTCGGTATGTTCCCAAATTTAAACTTAGTGTAACTAGGAAAGTGATGAGACGAAAGCGACTGACTACAACTCACTATTGGAACGGGTTAGCTGAGCACTGCCATTTTCCATAGATGGTTGTCACCTGCTCATATCACACCAAATGTCTCTGATTGCCTTAGGTATGAGTTAATAAATTAAGAGGTTGTCGCAAAGGGCTTTGTCTGTTTTGTTCCAACTGGTATCCGACAAACATAAGGTTTGCTCAATGTTGCGGCCAGCGATAAAGTTGTAGAAGATGAGATTAAAATGTAGAGGGAGAAACCTCATGCATTTTCATTTAGCGTTGGACTAATCTATGATAGGCAAGGAAACTGAGAAAAGTTTTGAGGCATCAATGTATTACTTATTTTTAGCGGTAACTGATTTCGCAAGTTGTGATCAGTCTCCTGTCCATTATGGATGAAAAAGAAAGCATGAGAAAATGTTTCATCTCAAACCTTGTCGTTTAAACATCTTGTTTTTACGTCTTTTTCCCCAAAATAAGATTTATGTTGATTAATGGGGGAGAATTTCTTATTGCACTCTAGTCGCTCGTATTTTTGGTTCGAACCAGGGTTGTGAAAATATTATTACGTGATCTCACAATTTCGACCAACCGTATGAGTTATTAAATTCCTTATTATCATCGAATAATATGCTATGCGGGACTTTCCACTAAATATAACTTAACAATAACTAAATGCACTAAATGTACTGAAAATTTCCAAAATTTTATCCGCGTTACGGCTGTTCGTGCAACTTTTATTCCTAAGGCTCCTGATTTGAGGTTGGTAGTAACATAATACTACTAATCACACTGTGTGCAAAACGGAATTTATTTTCTGTTTCTCTTGTCAGTCTATTCATCTTCATGTAGTTGAACAGAGACGACACTAATTATCTTGTGAAAGAAGGTCTTGAACATTCCACTACAGGTTCTTGGATACTTTTTCAGTCATCACCAGCCATTTTTTGAGGTGAACACTCTAGAGAATCGCTCAAAAAAGGTTGCTTAAACCATCATTTGGTAAAGATATCCGCAGCAAATTTAAGCCACGTGGATTGGATATATATGCAGATATATTTGCGTTTACCTCATTGTCCTCTAAAAATCCCTCTTCCCGACCTGAATCAATGATACTGGTTAATCTATAAAGAGTAGAATGTTTGAAGCACTGGGCACGGTTGTCCTCTTATTAGATCTCATCAATGATGAGTAACTTCGGCCTTGACATAGTGTGAACTCCGAACATTTACAAGTCAATTCGGGCTGTTAATGCCAACGAGACACTTTAGCACAGTCGAATATTAGTGCACTTTTGAGATGTGACTGGTTCGCCTTACGTCTGAATGACCCAAATTTGACCTGTTCATCAGAATTTCAAAAGTCAAGTATATCACGAAATCTTGAAGCCCAGTGGAAAATTTTTGATTAGTTGTTGATGGCGACGCTATTTGTATAATTCACCGCCACTCTGATCCACTGTATCTCACCCTTAGTGTGGGTTCACCCTGACAGGATGAGTACTATTCAAATGAAAGAGATGTGAAAATGAATGCGTCCAAATACCTTATCTATGCACTAGAGATATGAGTGCATACTACCGGTTCAAACAAAACATCGTGTATCTATCTGTTCGGGATAATCACCCGGGTTTCATCTGATAGGTGGCGTAACGCAGCAGTAATTTTAAAAACTCATTGTGAATTTTCAACTTTAGGTATAACTGCAAAGAATTATACTACTGCGTGAATGATAAACGCATTTGTATGTCTTCTGGGCGGGGAATAATGACGTATTGATGTCAGACTACACGCTTTATTAGCTCCGCTATTTTTTACCACAAGTAACAATTTCCAGCTCACTAACGACTCTTTTGGGTTTCAATTAATTAAAGAGGCCTTTCCGGTTAGGCATTCGTTTGAATTTGCAGGTGGAGGCACAGTAGATTAAAGGCTTCATTTCAACGTTTTGGTGACCAAATGTGCCTCACGGATAAACCATAAAAGAGTGAAATGAGGACAACCATTAACCAGCAACGCAGGTCACGCACATCGGTTCTATGCGTTAAGAGCTGGTATTCTTATCTACCAGCTAATATCTGAGTGGATGAGGACGACAGATTGCGGGAACCAAAATAGAATCCAGTAGAGTGTCGAAAAATATATTAATTGGTTGGTGAATCACACAACCAGATGTTTAGTGCAAAAATTCCCATCTGCTAAATGACAATTACTGATTTTCCATTTCTGTAAACCGAGTTGGTTGTAAATGTTTAAAAATTCAGAGTAAATGGCCTTCATATTCTCCTGGTATTCTTGTTGTTTTTATTCAAAGATCCCAATGTGTTTTTAAATATAACTTTCTTGCATTTCTATCCATCTTCTTCAATAGTTCAAAAGGTTTGTTCCGCTAAGAATGGATTAATGCGTCATAAAGCCCATCGTAAAACGGTGAACAACTTAGTTCACATCGGCAATGGACACACCAATAAATTCAAAGGCCAGCTTGATACGAGCCACTGTTATATATTGTATTACATTTTTGCGTCATTTTATCTCATTAAACCTGACCATAAATTTGCTTGTCAAACGGATAACTTCAAACACCACATACAGAATTTATGAAGAGGGGACATCTTCAGGTAAAATAAGTGTTCCGTGATAAAGAAACATATCCTATTCCGATACCTTATTCACCAGAGAAAAAATAATTATAATTGGTGGTTGTTGGCTTGTTCGCTGAGCTGGGCAATTTGATTGCAAACGTTCCATCACCAATCGAGTTGACATCATCACTGCGTTACTGTGGAGCATAGGAGTGCGTAGCGCACAACACTACCCAACGCACAACCACCAACCCACCGCTACGCACTACTACGCTCCACAATAACGCACTGATGATGTCACCTCGATTGGTGATGAAACGTTTGCAATCAAATTGCCCAGCTCAGCGAACAAGCCAACGACCACCATCTACGCTACCTGAGCTACCAACATTTTCCTCTATAGATAATTATAATTTTTATTTTCTCTTCATTAACGGAAAACCTTCGTCGTTCTAACGCCCACTAATAAAAGAATTTTCACCAATATTCTTTCTTTGGTTCACGTGATAATTTTTAGTCATAAAGATGGTATACATAATACGGCATCATAATTTCGGGTTCATAAATTCCAGAAAAGAGCTAACAGACTCGGAGAAGGTAGCCTCTTTAGTCACGGGGGAAGTCTCAGAAAAGTTTGATTCCAAGTGAACTAAAAAAAGAACATTATTGAATACCTATATTTTGAACACCATTGAAGTGAGCAATCAAGAGCAATCTGGAATCAGCATGGAACCTTCGTACTAGTGAGGAAGAAAACTATGGAATCGGTACTCGTTTCCTTTGTTTCCATAACCACACCCAACCACACCAACTCATCGAATTAATGCAAAGTAGGAATCCTTAATGGAGTCCTTAACCCTTTCATAGTTTCTGTGAATATCCTGTGAGATCAATGGTAAGCTTGAACCTTTTATTTCATTGTCCGCAGTATCTACACAGGCAATGCAAATCAGATTTCGTCGCCATAACTTTGCAGGCTCACAAAAGACAAGACATCGCGTTGATCACCACCGTTCTAATCAGCGATTTCCCCCGGGAGGATTCAAGGATTGTTGGCATCAAATGTCTCCGACTTTTGAATACAACTAGCATTCAGTATCCCTTCATTTTGTAAGCTGTTTACAGCCTGCTTGTTTTAATGAGCTTTTACCGAACACGTTACCCAGGACACCGGTTTCCTTATCAATCTAGGTAGCAGTTAATCATAAAAAATGAGTGTTGCTGGTGCATGCATGGCTTACAGTCGAAGTGATCATTCCTAGGGATGGACATAAACATTCTCGGGAAAGGTTGTTGGTTGACAGACTACAAGGTTGCGTGTTCCTTTGACTTCAAACGTGGTTGCGATGTTTGAGGACTTAATTCCACATTGAACGAGCGAAGTGAAGTTTATGATAATTTTATTATTTCGCTGTAATTTCCCGTAGAGTCTCAACATCCTGCAAAACACTTACAACAGTTTTGCCTAGATTTTCCTCAAGAGGATGGTTTGCTTTTATATTAGTGATTTGCAAACAGCTATCGAACTTAATACTGTCAGTAAATCCTATAGTTTAATGTGGTTCGGTAGTCCAAGTTCAATGGGGCGCTGAATTATGCATTTCAATCCGTTCTGACTCAAAAAAAGCTCGATATACTAAGTTGTCGTCACAAACATTCAATATTGAAAAACTCATTTCAAGTCAAGAGCATGCGAAAAACAATGTAAGGCGCAAACGATTTTCTGGAGGATGTCAGGATCGGTCCACTTACAAACATTCACTACTGAAAAACTCATTTCAAGAGCATGTGAAAAACAATGTAAGGCGCAAACGACTTTCTGGAGGATGTCAGGATCGGTCCACTTTGGTTTAAACATCAAACAAAAACCTGTAATACTCGACGGTAGCACTAGCCTATTCTACATGATGGATGGGTTACAGTTTTTTGTTAGAAAAGCAAAGGGATTTAATTACTTTTTGAACATTTTGTCCAAGAACTTAGTTTGTTAGGGATGAACATCCGAGGGACGCTACAGAACTGTTTCATCCTTTTTGAAAATCAATAGAAGTGCGCATCTAACCAAGTTCCATGAAGTTCAGAGCTCAGAATCCCCCGGTTAGTGGTTAAAGACTAATCCTTTGGCTCCTCAGCATTGTGGTTAACTCACACATAAGTAGAGCGTCACGCATTCTTTGGAGTTAGAGAAGGCGAACATGGACGGGAAATTTCACACATGAATACATTACAAATGAGTGTGTAAGCAAAAATTTACCACAATGTGAACTATGAATCCCGAAGTGAATATTTAAACTTGATGTTTGCTCACGAAAATCATGAGGAAAATCAGTTGATATTTGCAACCAGAGGCCACAAAACATTCCCTGTATGATGAAATAGTATTTTAAGTATATTCAAATGCCACACGGAGCGCGTGGGGCCTCGCACGCCGGACTACTGAAAGAACGCCCCTTTTGACAGAATTCGCATACTTGACCTTGACTGTTTGACCTACTGAGAACGAGAATGTTTCTGTAGAGTCCAAAACTACAACCTAGTTTATCATGGAATTTGAAGTTCAGATTAACTTTTGATTGTCAATATCTTTGAAACCTGGGGAGTGGAATAACAGCGCCGTTCTCACTTTAACTTAATGGCATTTTTGCACCAGGGCTAACCAACGTTTTCTTACAGTTGAAAAGTTATGAGTAGAACCTTGTGAGTTCTCATCCCATCCTCATTATTGGGATTATGAGGCACCAAGAAAAAAGGAGTGTTGTGTAGTTTCAACGAATTCACTGCATTCTGGTCCCATGACAGTCACAGAAACCAAACTTTGTTTGTCATGGTGCTTGTCCTGCTGGCTTCCTCGAATATCATTATTCGCCTTATCTACTACGCTATTGGTGAGACCACATAGATCAGCCACTGTAAATCGCCGAAATTGACGTTCGAGACCAACATATGGAACTTAAACGTCCTTACATAGAATTCATATCCAGCGTCTAGATTGGCGGGTGGAGCCATCTATCTGTTACTCGTCAGTTTTGATCTTTCTAATGTTATCAGTGATTGGTCAACTTATTCAGAAGCTGTTTTGTCAGAAAACCAATGAAATCATTCAAGCCCGATACTTCAGCACCCGTAGAACCTTTCAGTGCACAGGGGAATTTACTATCCCAACCGGATAGGTGCGCTAGCCTTGGGAATGACGTCATGGATACCTTTTATCCATTTACATATACCAGTATATTATATCGCCATTTGAACGTCATAATCTTCTGTCCCACTATGAAGGTGACGCAAATGTTTTGTTGAGAGCTCCTTTGAACTACAACCGCTCACTCGGTAGTTAAAGAAGTGTGGAATCACACGCGGTGAGACCCGCTAGTCCCCAATAACTCGGGCAGAAATTGGTTGATTCACATACACTCACAAAGATGACTTTTCCCCTTAGTGTTTGTTTGAATTTCACACTTCTATTATACCAATGTTCAAAGGAATTCCGCGAACCTGGCGCCATATTCTGTTTGACCAGTCTAATCTGTGTTAGGGAAGAGAGTGCATATGAAGTTGATGGCACTGACCAGACAAACTAGAACACAGCTTTACACCCGCCACATGTATTAACACCTTCGATATAGACCGTCCACATGGTCTCCTTACCAATTAACAATGAAAGTATTCACGACACTTGAATTGATCTGCGATTTCAAAGGTGAATGAAATTTTGTGGTTTTACACTTTGATAACTAGCGAAATTGTAGATATCACACAGCTTTGCAAAGTCTACTAGCAATAGCGTGAACTGAATGAACCAGTAGCTTCAGGGTCTATCACGCAGGGTTCTTAACCAGAGCTTCAGGGTCTATCACGCAGGGTTCTTTTTGCTTCTTTCCCACTCATATTGGAAGATTTTCAGTCCAAGCATTCAGATTAGTATGGTATGGTAAAAAAAACCTTCGTGGTTTTTACCACATAGAGATAGGCAGGTATTCACACACAAATGGATTCTGATCACAACATTAATGTTCATTTCCGGGAAAACGTTTTTTATAGAATAGTGGTATGGGGTGGAGGGAGCGGCACCTTTTCAAGCTGGAATTGTGGCGAAAAGGTGCTTCCTATATATTTGATTTAAAAAGTTTTATGATAGCAGCGACTTTGTGATGATGGGAATTGCAGTAATTTTAGGAGACCGTTCATGTATTCTTGATGTTTTGTTACCTTTCCCAAGACCTGCGAATGTCGGTAACCACTCCAACCCTCCTCCCTGGGATTTCAAAAACGATTGCCCTTAGAACTTCATTAGCGTTTGACCCTGAAATAGTGCAGGATCCCATCCACTGCTGTGCCAACGCATGCGGTGTTGCGTTTTTCTGTCTCTTCATGGTTTTAGAAGATGGAAGGTGTTAAACATGCTCATAATCAGTGGTTTTTACGATTGTTTAAAAAGCTTCTTATGCAACCACTTTTGCTGAAATTTCTTATCGGATCCTGGGATAAATAGGTGAAACGAAGGCACATATTTGCAGAAGCATATCTAATGTCATCAGGTTGAACTCTGTGATGGAAGCCTCAAAAGCTTGCCTCAAATGATTCCCCTCACAGTTGGTCTCAGAGTTTCTATGATATACTAGGACTTTTCGTTGCGGCTAAGGTCAGCGAACCACAGTCCTCTCTGATTTACGGTTGCCAGCTACAATTATTTGGAAGGACTCGAAACTGAAAATAATTTTGCCAGGGCTCTAAGCCATCTTATGGTGGCAACAAGAGAACCTCAATCTAAAATTCGTTCATCAGCTTGTAGATACTATTTATGTGGGGATGAAACTGAAACAGGTACGAGGCTAATTTCTAAAGGCACACCGGTCTATGGGATAGAATATCTACGTTGTCGCAATACGACTTATTTCAAGAACACTTGATATTTAGGCCGTTTATTGTTAGAAAATCAGTAAATAATCGCAGATTTCAACTGAGCATTCAGATAACCGTGAGTCATCAGAATCCCAGTAGGCAGACAGATGGGCAGTCTATCCGTTTGTTTAATCACTAAGTGTCAGGATGAGTCCAAATTTGAGAAAAAATAAACTGTGCCTTACTGGCTCGAAGCAATCCAAGGAGTGAACACAAGCTAAACCCAATATTCTGAAACGTCAAAACACCAGCGTCTTTCATTATTGCTTGTGGTTATACAAGGTCTCTTCGAAGCTAGGCTGTGAAGAAGAACCAACGGGACCCCCACGAAAGCCCAATCTGTTTTTCGGAACTATGTGCATTTTTCCTCAATGGCCCTATTGGCTTTCGTTTGAAGTGGATCGGATAATATAATGCCAATACAATGTGATAAAATATAATATGTAAATTTATATATACATATGTATGTAATACTATCAGTTCAGTGACATTCTCGCCAAGCGGCACTTATTATGGTCGGGATTTCGTGTTCAGTTCCTTAAATTTGTTTCATGTCTCTTTGCAAGCATTGTACCTGGATGACCAGCAATGCGAAGAGAATTGACTGCATCACCGAAATAATTTTGCTGTCGTTGGCCTCATTTCTAAGACGCCATTACAACCCAAACCGAGTAAAAATTATTATGTCGTGATAAAAAGTAGTATAGCGCCTAGATTTTGTCGTTACTCTAACGCGTTTAGAGAAGGCTGTTAGGTAAATGTATGCTGCGCTAAGTGGATAATCCCTGTTCCTTATGGCGGTACCGAATGAGAATAACCAATTAGCAAGCAACAAGATAACTTTCGTCGGCTTCATCGATTATGTGATATCTTTAGCCGGTGTAATTAGTGAACTTCCTTGAACTTTGTAATAAAGTCCGTATTTTCTGCAAATGACACGGGTATTAGGTAGCTGATGCCAGGTATGTAAATGGAAGATTTTTGAAGAATCGGCATCGCTGCCTGTTGCAGGATAGGAATAAAAATGAATAAAAATGAAATATACTGTCAAATGAAGCTGGTGGATTACCAACCAATGCTCTCTTCATCCAGCCCTGTGTACACCAGATGAACTGAAAGCAGTGTTTGTTGGTGTGCTTACGTCACTGGAAAGAATGCCAAACTATTATTCTCGTTTGCGCAGAGGTTTAAAGGATGGTTTCACCTAAATATTGTTATGGTTCTATCTGGAAACCATGCTGACGCTAAGTTAAGGGACAACTCAAAGGGCTTCAACAGCCAAGTGGGTGCTGTAAGAATATCCATGTTCGCCGCATTCAGTGTGAAACAGTAGGGTTGGTAATGTTGAAAAGGATGGCGCGGCTTGTTATTACCGATCGACTTCTCTCAGTGGTCTTTTATATTGTTTGATAAGCTAACTAGGTTATTCAACCAGAGCTATTCCAACCCGCATATTCCATTGTTCATCAGCAATGCAGCCGCCCCCGGGACATCTGTATGTGATATCTTTAGCCGGTGTAATTAGTGAACTTCCTTGAACTTTGTAATAAAGTCCGTATTTTCTGCAAATGACACGGGTATTAGGTAGCTGATGCCAGGTATGTAAATGGAAGATTTTTGAAGAATCGGCATCGCTGCCTGTTGCAGGATAGGAATAAAAATTGAATAAAAAGAAATATACTGTCAAATGAAGCTGGTGGATTACCAACCAATGCTCTCTTCATCCAGCCCTGTGTACACCAGATGAACTGAAAGCAGTGTTTGTTGGTGTGCTTACGTCACTGGAAAGAATGCCAAACTATTATTCTCGTTTGCGCAGAGGTTTAAAGGATGGTTTCACCTAAATATTGTTATGGTTCTATCTGGAAACCATGCTGACGCTAAGTTAAGGGACAACTCAAAGGGCTTCAACAGCCAAGTGGGTGCTGTAAGAATATCCATGTTCGCCGCATTCAGTGTGAAACAGTAGGGTTGGTAATGTTGAAAAGGATGGCGCGGCTTGTTATTACCGATCGACTTCTCTCAGTGGTCTTTTATATTGTTTGATAAGCTAACTAGGTTATTCAACCAGAGCTATTCCAACCCGCATATTCCATTGTTCATCAGCAATGCAGCCGCCCCCGGGACATCTGTTAATGGACGACATAAGTGAATGGGAAAAAATCCTCAAGAGTCTGCTATTTTGTTAGGTTTGGCAGTTTAAACTTTAAATCGTCCATGAAACAGGGACCAAAAGCGCTCCCCAGGGAGGCCGGAAGTTGCACTCTTCAGTATTTCTTATTCTAACCAACTTACCGTCGTAGACAAAGGCTGGAACAAAAGCCAATTAACATTCTTCTGCATGGTAATGTTCTACGGCAGTAATCACTTGCTCCTGTTAAGTAAGACCTACATCTATCTGGATAAATTCCAATATCAGGCGTTACCTTCCGTTTATGAATATGTCGCCGTCAAATTTCGGCTGGAGACTAGTAACATCTGGTATGATGAATCTTGAAATACGAATTTACACAAATGGCGCTTAATTTTGAAGACAAATGAAGTCTGGAGCAGTTAGCGGATTCCACAAAATTAGTCTAGAATAATATCGACTATGAAATCCAGACTTGGAAACCGGAAGGCTGAGACCATCTTATAGACAAATAACAGGGCACTGCCAAATAACAGGAGGGACATTGGAAAACTAGAAGCTCGGGTATAACCGTTCTGAAATCTTGATGTCCTCACAGTATTCGGGATCACTAGGGAGACTGTGCTATTTTCCATGAGAAACATACGAAACTTTGAGTGGTAAAACCGACCACTAAATTTGATTAGGCATGAGGTTTAAGGCTGAAGGTGCACCAACTTCTATATGACAAGGTTACTTAGATGTGAAATTATCAGCTGGCGAGGAAAACCCACATCTGCTTGCATCATGATTGTTTGAATCCGTGCCAGGGAAACTCTCCTGCATTATAGACGTATACGGTTGGGAACAGGACTGCATAATGAGCATAATAAGCTGTGCAGTTCCAGACCACTTCTGGGTGCAAACCCCCTTCGGTACGAGAACCTTAATTGAGCGCGAAAGTGTCAGTTCTTGAACGAAACCAACATTGTTTAACGTACAAAAGCGATCTGACAATGTTTGGAGAACTCAAAGAACTTAGAAGGTGTGGTCAACGTAACCAGTGCGCGACTTTTGTCAAGCAACAAGTTCTGCTGATTTCGGATTCCGCGATATGAAACCTACGGACCTCTGATGATAAAGCGGAAAATTGTAAGATGTTGTTCAACACAAGAGGGCTTAATGACTTGTGATTCCCCTCAAAAAATAGTGGATGGTCAGAATTACCACCCAGTGGAATACGTTTTCACTGTATCAGGGTATTCTATTTGTTGTGCTTGGTGGCGGGATTTTGCGGAAAGCGGGAGTTGATCGCAAAATCTGCCATGCAAATCGTTAACAACTGGAACGTGTGATTGGATGTTTCCTGATAAGTGTTATGTGCGCGTGAGTTCGTCGTTTACCCTCTAATGTTCTGAGTTTCTACATTAAAACAAATCCGAATGTGGAGGAATTTTCCCTTCGTTCAGTCAAGCGAACCCGTTTCTATAGGTTTACAATGGCAACCCGAAATCTGAGGAAGGAGGAGCTTTTATTGAACCAGCCGTTATCTGTCTCATTCTCAGTTCCAACTTGGTGGCGATCTCGCGTGCATAAATGTTTGAGCATTCGCGATTTGTCTGATGTGATGTAGATATCTGTTGGTTAGATAAATAGGTGAAATCCTATCACCATTGCCTAGAGCTCAAATCGATTTTTGATATATGTCCGGATCAACTTCCCGCAGCAGCAGTGGATTTTTAGGATATCATAAAATGAAGTCTGTCAATGCGATTCACAATGTGTTGACTAAAAGATACCGAACCAAACGTGTCCAGTATTTTGTGTACATTATGGACATGAATTTCTGAACCCACATATATTCAGCAAGTCTCCAATGTGTTTTATATTTACAGATTATTGAGTCAACACAGAGAGTAATAGAAAGCAGAAATGCGCACTCAGTGATCAGGTAGCCAAAAGAGTGAATAACGACCTCTGGTTGGTCAACTTCGCAGTCGCGAAGTTCACCTCAGTATTTTGATGGCAGTCGACCTGGCCCAATGCCAAACCAGTTGCTTAGAACCAGATAGATGACGCTAAATGCAGTCATATTGACCTAATGGAACCAATCCATAAACCGACTTAGGAATTCGCTATTGCCTAATTCTAGTAACAAGGGTCTTCACGTAATGTTGTTTGCGACCGGTGGCAGGTGTCTGGTCGTGAATGCGATATGATTTGTGGAGCAGGAAGAAAAACAGTAGACAAGGGTGTTTGATTCCAGATACCGTTCCAGCAAACAACTGTTTCATCTTTATTGAGAATCATCATCAGTGTCAATCTCACGAACCGCTACAAATCTCGCAGGCTGCCGCGTTTCTGTTCACGACTGATCGTCTGAACATGAAATGCTGTTCAACAGTATGAGTACTTCACAAGCAGAGAGGATACCTGTAGATTCCAATCATGGAATCTACATCACATAGTCGCGTGTTGCCAGGCTACTTGGTTAACAAATTCTCAGGGTTGGGTTTAAAATTTGTGTGAGTTGTTTACTCTTTTGGACTATCCACAGTTTTTTTATTTAGCGGTTAAATACTATTCATCATTTTAATTACAGCAACTAAGATACAAATAATGTATGCTTTCCTAAATAGTTTATTAAGGAGTCTTCAAAACAACTAGATATTCTTGCAGATATTCATGCATGTTTTCACGTGCACGAGTCCAATTTATTGAGGAGGGGAGTCCGAGCAATAATCAAATTGAGCATCCACTGAGAAATCGTTTAGCAAAGATAGAAGAAATCCGAAAATCTTAGAATACTTGCTTGCACGTATTCAGAGTCTAATCGTATTAACGGTACTCACACAATTCTCGCGTTTTTGCATAGCTTCTACTTACCAGCCACCAAACAATAAAGAATTAAAGCTATTTGTAAAATAAGTTGAAGAGAGCGAGTAGAGGGGCCAGAATCGACACTACCTTACTGCGCTCAATTTTCATATGGACGAACTGAAACCTGTGGTGGCCTTTGTGCAGCGTAATCAGTTAAAGAATGTCATAAACGAGATATTTAATAGTCTCCCGTGATAACCCAGTTGATGTGCAAATGAGTATATTGAAAATTGCGCCACCTAGTGAACAAGGCTAGATTTCAGACTACTAAAGGAAAGCATAAGAATGGTGCACTTGCGAGTAAATCTTCCGCACTTGGTATTAATGAGAGAGTTCACCCAGTTTAAAGATAGTTGGGGATGTTTGATCAGTCCCATTTAACCACTTAGGACTTCGCGCTGCAGAATACATCGCTGACGATAAATTCTCTGCACTTATCAAAACTGCCAGCAAGCCATCTAGGATATGAATCGTCGAATTAAGCCTGTTTATCACAGCTGGTTACATTCAGGGATTTCAGCAACACTAACAACAAGCACCGTGATTTTATGATTGAGCATGAGAGACTGACGCGACACAGATTAAACCTCTGGAGACTGGTGCCAAAAACATCCGTTATAGAAGGTCGTGTCCTCTTAGGATCCCGCATTAACGCAAAAAATACATGTGTTGCAATATGTTAGCGCTTTCTTTCCTCGAAACAAACCGTGGATGTTATGCGGCATAAGGCTTAGAAAATATGATGAACAGAGATTGCTTGTTCGAGTTCTGCATAACGTTAAAAATCTACGAGCGGCAACCCTCTGTTCCAGGACCAGCTTCATAAAAATTGGTAGGCCACTATTGTGTTACGTCAAGTAATTCCATCGAAATGCCTTATTTCACAGTAAAATTGCCTTGGTAGGTGATAGTGAATCTCTGCAGCATCTTTGCAGCAGTTTAGGTAATTTGGAGATATCATTCGGTTAACTTGCAAATGTATCATGGTTGTGGTAGCAAGAAGTCATCCTCTTGACCATCATCAGAGATGGCAGCGTCAGTGTTGACACTCTCCTGCACAGATACTTCCCATTCAGTCAGGCTTTTTGCCTCAAGGAGAAAAATAGTAAATAGGAGTGGATGGTACTGCTTCATCCACTCCTGCTTCACAGGACCGGACGAAAGACTGCCTCCCTTATTCTGAGGTCCTTACACTCCCAGACGCTCGTTCAAACGAGCTAGAAAGAAACTGACATGTCAAACGCCACTGACGCAGACTGGCCACAACTTGGTTTAAAGCTTCCAGTCAAGCGCAGGTGGTCAACGGGACCCATTTCGAGGGCGGATAGCACCAAAACACCAAAATTATTTGTGTGCTCTGTTACGGTCTTCTGATAAGCCCGACATCGTCCACTTCTGAAGCAGAACCAAACAAAATAGTCGTCTCAATAAACAATATTTTCGCATGCATTGTACATGACTGAGTCTTCTTAGCTGATGGTGTTTGTGTTTTTGACAGGTGAAGTTCCTGCTGTACGGTCAAAAACCCGTCTACCAATCACATCGTAACAAATTAGTTGACGCCATCTAACATCGGTAGCAACTATGGGGCACAGGAGTGCTTACGTCTGTTCTGATTCTTTATTCAGAAATGCAGCATAAATTAACATAGACGCAATTTATTGTAACAACACAAGTGCTAATGGTCTTTCTTGCTTTCCAAAATCGAAGGAAATCAATATGAGCCACCCTCGATGTTTTTCATTGTTAAAAAGGCGGACGCCTAGGACCCTAGATTCAAACAGACTGACTACTCCTAGTGCCGGACTGGGATGGGACAGGAGAGAGGAGGAGACATATGAGTGTGCAAGAAGGGAGTCACCAGTAGGTGACGGCTCTGCTTACTCAACTTGTTGTATTCAGCAAACAAGGCGATTTGGTTAATGACCGCGCGACGACCAAAGCCACCTGACCATATTTTTTATGTGACATTCTAAGTTCCATGCGGAATGGGTACCCTTCGGATCCCCTCATTTGGACAGGACGACAACTTGAGCTCTTATACGAAGCATTTCTCTCAAAAGCCAGGCCTAAATGCAGCCGATGGGTCCCAGGAATTAGCCACAGTAGTCAAGGCTTTTTTTAGGAAAAACCCACTCTATTACCTCCGAGCAACAACCTGGATATTCAAAAGGGCGTCCTCATCAGACCTCTGTGCTCTGACCAACCAGGTCGGATGTGGTTGGTGTTGAATCCAACTTGACCCCATTTATTTGCCTACTCCGCCTATATATTTTTGATCTCCAGTTGTTTTGCTTATTCCTACACGCCACTCACCTTTCCGCAGAGCCATCCTTTCCGACACTTGTATATTGACATGTGTGTCTGTGTGGTGTGTGAATCTGCTGTGTTCACGTCCCGTTTGCTGAGCCTGCCTTGACTTGTTTTCTCATGAGTTCCGTGTTATCGCACGTCCAATGAGAATCACGAGACCGTCGTCGGGAGGGACGACCGTAACCCACGCTGCTGAGCCATCACTCTGCTCGCCGCTGTTTGCGCACGTTGACGCTGCACTGTGCCGGTCAGTGACAGACTGGTGAACTTGTTGACGCTATGAACGTGAATATTTGCTTACCCTTATGTAAATAGTACCGTAGAATTACGAACCCAATTCTTCCTTTTGATATTCGGGAATGTCGAGCCTACGCGTCACTTAAAGTTCCGTATCGGGAACCTCAAAAGTTGGGACGTGCAATCAACAAAGCTGAAGTACATTAGATGGTTTCGGGAGCTCTCCCCCAATGAACGAGCTAGTCTCGCTTTATAGATAATGTAATTTGATTATGAGGAGACTGTGCACCAAAAACAGCTCACTAGCTTTGCCTTGTGCTGGTGAAAAACGATATAGGGGCCATCAGTCTATGACCTTGCAGTAAAACAGAAAAGTAATAGCATTTAAGCTGCCATCTCTTTGGATGGAGACATGAAACTCGAGTAATCAACGCTTGCTGACACTTCCAGACGTACTAGTCAGTGGCGCTTGCGCAACAAACTATCGCCCTCTGTGCGTTGGTCCCAGAATCCTACCTCTTGATCCCGCACCAACTATTTGATCATGCTATCAACTCCAATACTCGGCTATAACTCCCACACAAGCCCTTTTTGAGCGAACTAAGTCGGAAAATCTGGAATAAACTACCTTTAGTAAATGGATTACAGTCCATAATCGATAGTTCAAATCGCTTAGCTTGACCTAGTCGGTCTACCTGACTGGATTGCGACAGGGATGGTAGGCCAACAAGAAGGACTCTTTAACCTGCAGCACCAGCCCCAGGAGCATTAACAGTTGGTATGCTCTCAAAGATGAGTAGGATTTTGGTTGGTTGTAAACCGGATGCTTCAGGCCACATATTTTAAGGGAAGAAATGTTGGGTTATCATCGTGAAAAGCGCCCAGAATGATCGAATAACCTACATTAGGTGCCCGGTGGCTTCCTTCCAATCAAATGCATCACTTTGTTACAGAAATTTTACAGACCTGTGTATTCGAAAGAGGTATTTCTAATACAAGGGAGGAAACTCAGTCACAGGAAAATATTGTGAACCATTTGCATGCAATGTGACTGCAAATAGACAAACGGTAATCTGTCAGGAACTAAATTCTGATAGTAGCTTCCGTTTAACTGAATTGCCTCCATTAGGTACATAGTTCTTCTTAATCACTTATGTGGTGAATCAGTATCGGCAAAATTGATTCAGCATGTTGGGGTGCCGATCACGCTTTATCTATCATTATATTAGGACTCACTGGATACAGTGGGGTTAGCAGAAGATTAGTCTTGTAAACGTAAGTAGATCATGGATAAACTGCTCGTTATCAAACCACAAGTAGAAATAGCACATATGTACTTTGTTTTATGGGAGATGGACGGGAAAGTCACGAAATCCGACATCCAAAAAGAAAATTTTCATAACTTTTTTCTTTTGATCATATTTTATGATAAGAATATTATAGAGACTTGATCACACTTGAGCTCGAAGTCGTTTTCTCTCCTCACTTCAGCGATAAAATAGCAAAAATAGGCGGCCAATTGAAGCAACTACCACACTATCGATGATAAGTCTGGAAGTCCTGCACTGATATCGTTTCTAATGCCACATTCGCTTCCATCCCGTAAAATTCTAAAGTAACCATTTTCACCCCATTCTTCATTCCATGAGTTGGCCAGCAACCAATAGGGAACACCGTTCTCCTCACCCCAGCCCAACAGACGAACGGCGTGTCCACCGACGTACTGACCCCAAGCGTTGAAATAGATCCCCGTTTCGTAATGAAGAAAATCTTCGTACACATCGAAAGCTGCCTCCACTGGCCCGTTTTTCATGATCTCTATCATGATTTCCCTGTCAGAATCTGGCACGTTGTAAGAGCTGTTCGCTGAAAGTAAGAATAAACACAATGAACATTGATTGGTGAAAAAAACCTTGTTTCAAGCATGCTTTATGACACTTGTTCTGAGAATGAATTGATTATGAACCCTTTGACTTACGGGTAAAACATTTTGTCCCCAGCTGGTTTATACGGGAACCTGAGTATTCGTATGACAGTCGGTGGAGCTAAGTGGATTTAGTTCCAGCTTAGAACACCGTGAAACATAAATCTCACTGTTTTTCACCGGAAGGCCCTTCTCTTTTTGAGAGACATTTCACACTGATGCACTATTGATGAGAAAAAAACATTATAACCCTTCCTTTAGAATAGCCTCCTTTTGAGACATTATCCAAGATCAACATCACTGCAAGTGTTAGGTTATTGGTCCTTAAAAGGGAATTAGGGTCGAAGATCTGGATAAATAAACCGCAATAGAGCAGGTTGTTCATCTAGTTTTCAAAAACATTTCTGCCTCCAATGGCGGATGTGCAGATAGAAATTTTTGCTAGAAAATGTCGCCATTTCACTCCGTACACTTTTACCGCAACAACGTGTGCAAACTGATATGTCACTTACACAAACCCGTCCACATTCAAATCATGTAATCCGTTCAGCTTGATGCATGGCGTTCATTCTCACATAATTTCACGCAACACGAGCACATCTCCACCCTGATTCATCTTGCTAATATTATGTGATTTATTTGAGCTTTGCTAGTTTGCTCGTCAGCCTTTCCATCGACAGATGAGTACACAATTCACTAATCAGCACTCAAGAACATTTTTACACTCAGTCATAAAACCCATGCGATGAAACGGTGGAATATTGCTTCCCGGTGACAATAAACACAAGTATCCTAGAGACTTGAATGCTCCGCATACACATAGGGATATGCATGCTTACGCTCATCCGGGCGTGACCACAGCTTAGAGATTTGTACATTAACCTCACTCGTCACACAATGGTCGGAACCAACATAAATTTCGAGAGACATAAAGCGTGCTACAAATTTGAATGCTTCTTCTTGGGATTGAGAAGAGTGTTCAGTGACCGCATGTTCAGAAGGACGACCCTACATTTCGCCAATCCAAATGTGTGAGAGTGGATTGTCACGGAGGATTGTTCGAAGCTCACAACGTAATCCGATTTCGTAAAAGTACTTACGAGTGGCTAGTTCGAATTACGTGGAAAGTTCGGAATATCGGAACGTAGGAAAGAAATGTCAGTTTTCGAATAGAGCACAGGGAGAATGAGCGGATCAGGTTTGACAGAACGCATGATTTCGGCGCCAGTTTTTTTCATTTACCAATAGGTTGCCGGAGAAGAATTCGCATGCAAAACGCTACAAAGCAATCATTTTATTATTACAGTGGACAGAACACTAAATCCTGGTCTTTGAAATTCCCCGAACGAAAATTTATGCACACGGATATGCTACTACTAATTAGCCAGATAGATAACGAAATATTCGGCGCTGCAATTTACCTTAAAGACGACTATTCACTTATCACTCAACCCAAGTTTAACGAGCTGCGCTTCTTAGGAAATCGAAGAGTAAATACTGACTCCTGACTTCCCGCAGCTGATCGAGAAATCTCACCCATACTATTCACCAGCGGATCAAAGAGTTATTCCGAAACCTTGTCTGTCTTTGATGAGTGAGGTGATCTGTTGATGACGCTGAGCAACTGACACAGCCAAAGAACCCAGTGTCCAGCAGTGGGCTTAATGCTTCTAGTCGCACCGGTATATCTGAATACTGGTGGTCTGTGTTAAACCAATTAGGTGTTTGCTTAACAAACACTTATTAGTTCAAATACACAGGCTAAAACTGCACATAGCATTTATGGGTCTGCAAAGGGCGGTATGCACTCTGCAGATGAAAATAGAAAACATGGGGCAGACACATTCATATGAATCGCGTTATTCAGTAAGAACACATGTAAACATCCACATCAATTGATTGGTTTAACTAATCACGTCAGACGGTAGCCATTTTCAAGCAAAATGAATAAAGTATGTCGACGACTGAAAAATTGGCATTTTTGCCAGACCGAATGGCTCAGAATATACTACTCTGTATTCAAATAAACGACGGGTTATGTAAGTGTTTCCTCTGAGCGGTTTTCACTTTATAATTGCACATTTTTATAACTATATCAAGTATCGTCAACGAATTCGACCAGTGCATGTAGATCAAATAAATTTCTCAGTCTGAATTCAAACGTCTTAAATTTTTCAACTTGATACTTACGACGCTGTATTGTATGATGTTCTACTTCATGACAACAGCTCGCTGGCTGTCCCGATTCCTATATAATAAGAACAATGTCTGAGAGCATTTCAGGAATCAAGAAAACGCTAACCTTTGGTGAGTTCTGCGGAATAAAGAAGTTTCTCTGTATCACACCTCTTTGTGCATCTCGGAGTGTGATACATTTTGGATGGACACATTGGGTGTTTTCCTTTCCTGTAATGTGAACATGACGGAAAAGGGTAGGATCGACATCCGCTTGGATTTTCTTTCGATCCGCCGGTGACTATACCATCTGTCGACCAATAGTCCCATGCCTGCGCTGGAAAGCCTCCGTCACACCCGTAACCACATTTCTCACAACAGGAGAGCAAGTCAACCGCACTCAATCCTTTTTGGTATTTAGTGCCTGAGTGAATGCACAAACGATCACTCATGGCTTCCACGGCGCCAAAAGCCTACAACAATCATAACATAAAAAACAGGGTTTTGTGGGTCATAGAATGTGTCATCCAAAAGCTTATCGAAGGTGACATATACTTGACAAACGATTACTCTCAAATTACCATCACGTGGCTGGTAGAAACCCTGTTTACATAAGAGAACCGGAGTTGTCAATAAAAATTAACTTCGTTACTTTCATTTTTTTGGAACAGAGACGAAACCCTATTATATGCCTGGCGTCAATAGCTAGAAACTTAGGTAAATTTGACATTTTACAAGAGAGCACACGCCAGAAAATTGGTGTTTTAGAGAGGAAACCTTAAACAAAGACTATAGTTGTTCAACAGGCGTTCAACAGGGTTGCCAATTTTCACGCGATGCATTTGAAGCATCTTTCGAGCTTTATCCAACACTGCTGAATAATTAGGACAATATACCGGTGTCAGTTCCTGAAAATAGCACGCGGTCACTCTGAAGATCCATTAGGTTTCACCTGGTCAACACAGACCATAGTGCTACTACGCTACTTTCAAAGTCATGATGAGAGTTGCATGCGTTCAGTGAAGAGGGTTAAACGATTTTGTACTGGGATACGGGCACTCGTTTTTTTTTCAAATATGGATGACTGGCTGAGATTAGCTAGTCACTCGTCCAAGTGAGAACCAATGGGTCCCAAAACAAAATCCTTGGGAACATGTCCCATTTACACAGGCACGTGATTGAGGCTAATTAGGCTTCTCCGTGTTCTTCATACGTTGCACTTTATGGCCTACTGTTGTATGCTCCCTTCTTTATATATAAATATGATCTCTTTGGGTCAACTAGTGACAGTCTCGTCTCCCATTAATTTGGTGCTATCTTTGGAACACTGTATTTTATTATAAGTCCCGGTGCGCTGTACCAGCAAATGGAGGGAAATCTTTCCGTCTAGAATTCGCCTTAGATATG
>NW_008751834.1:560944-563511 GCF_000715545.1 Opisthorchis viverrini
GTCATCTTTAACTGTTTTCACTATTGCGGTAAGATGCAAAACGGTGAAGAAATAACGAATGTGTAAATCATCCTGCTTTATGATCTTAGACATCCACTGGGGATGGTGCGCCACGTTTACAGCGGACCATTTTGCTATATGACCAACTCGAAGCAATGCATGTTTAGGTTTGGAGGACCACTGTCCGGGAAGACCTTTTTGCATGATAAAAAAGTGGAAACAGCTACCACAAATAGTAAACTTTTATCCAACTCCCATAAACTACGCTTTACTCCTCAAGCAGTTACAATGATGAGTTGATGTTACACCAAATATCCCAGCTTCGCGGAAAAAAATGAAATTGTCGGTGGAAACGTGTCTCCACCGAAGTAAAACTTCTCCACGTGATATCTTTAAATACTTGTTCGAATTCTTCAAGTGTAGAGCGCTACACGCCTGAATGTCACTAGCTCTTATGGACGGAAACGTTCATCGTAAAAACAACAAGCAGGTACTTTGGTGGGCTGCAGCGTAGTATCCTGCACTTACTCAACACGATCCGCAGCTAGACTGGTCTCTGATTTGGCGAATAGAAGGGCATTTGGGCCAGTATCTTCGAGCATCGAATTGCGTTGGAATGTTAACATTGGAAAACCGATGGTTTACGGTTGGCCTTCGAGCCTTCTGTTCTGCAATCTCTCTTTTCGCACCGAACCGCAAATGAGGGTTTTCCATACATGGCCCTTTGAAAACCGATGATGATTTCCACTTTGCGCCCGTCTGCTTACAAAGATTAAAACGTGTTAATAAGAACAGACTGACATTCTTGTCCGATTGTTTAATATGCTTACCAGCTTGCTGCTCCGGAGTGGCATTTAACGATCATTGTATAAATAGCATAGTAAGATATTTCGCACCATGCCTAAAGCTTCTGAGATTAAGTTCCAGCGAGACTTAACCATGATTTATTTTTGGTTAGTGTACAACCTCCCCAAAGTTAAAATGAATTCTCATGAAATTGTCACATATGTAGCGAAAAAACCCACCATTCGATCGAAATTTAGTTTGGCATGGTCTGAACTCATATGAGTGAAACGCTAATCTGGTGAATTTTGTTCTGATCGCTAAATAATTAATACAAATATTTCAGGAGTGGAGAACAGTCTAACGTAGTTGTGAATGTGATTATAAATTACTTTGCATCTATAGTATCGTTACGCATATCTCTCAAGAGGCAACCGTGAAATATTTGGCCAAACACGCAAACAAAATTTCAAGGGATTTCACTCTATTAGCAGGGTCAAGTATGCTGAAAATCTGAAAATCATCTTTACAAGTGTTTCATCCAGGAGTGCGGATCTCACGAAACAGAGGAAGTTGTGAGCTATCGAGCTTTTGGCCAGTAAGTGAAAATCTAACGGTTTGGCCTCGAGAAGTGAAGAAGCACTAGGGTCAGCTGTTACTTCGATGTCCGTGAAGGCACTCGTTGGCCCGGGGCGAGACACCTACTCTACTCTAAACGTCAAGGAAACCTCCATGCTGGATAAGGAGACGTGGTCTGGACAGTGTTCCGCAGCATTATTCTGAACAAAAAAGACCGTTTTAACATCGATTTTGTCCTAAGACTTGAGCCAGTTTGGTGCCTTTTTTATTGGATCGCTGAATGTCTTGGTGTAGGAGCCAATCAGTTTTCAGCAAACTGTCATCGGCAAGATGTGGTCTCAAGTTTCGTTAAGTAATAGCTCCATTTATACTGAGGTTTTTAGGGTGTTTTACCAAGGGAGGAAGCGTAGCCAACTACGATTCCTGTGGTGGTAAGCTGTTAAGCTGGCCCGTTGGTAAAATTCAAACCGACAGCGGTATCAAAATTGTTGTAATTTAGTTTATCACTCAATGACAATCCACATGGGTGAAATAGTGCAAATTGGTCTGTTTCGTTTCCAAAGGCCTACTGCTGAATACACTGGCAAGAACCACTCACCGTTGGATGAATGTATTCCCTGGTTCTGATCAATTGTGTGTACTTGGTTTGGCCGCCTTTACATTTGCTTGCAAACAAAAACACCAACAATATAGCATAAAATATCGCCATCCTCGCCCAATGTCCGCTGAAATAATTGAGATAGTTTTAAATTTATAGCAATCAACTGTGGACCTTTGTATTTCTATGAACCTTCGAACTTTGAAACGTTAAATATCTGATGTCACCGTGATAGACAATTTCTATCAAGAAGCGTTTTAGAGTGCAACCTATGAACAATTTTTGTGGCTTACAGTTGTTTTTAGAACTAAAGATCAAGCGTGGTGCGATTACTCAATAGAATATTCACACTAGGCTTCAACAACATTCAGGTTCAGAGTCCGTTATTGAGCTATCCAGCGAAAGGGATGAAATTTCGTTGGCTAACAGAAGGTAACACATTCTGTGTGTAACCGTAATTTACGGATAACATTATCTTTCTTACTGAGGCGAAAAACCCTAATTGAATCGTTAGTTTGATTTCGAAGTTGCATCCTCCTTCTATGTAGTATTCAGCCGGACTTCAAGCTCTATGGAGCAGACATATTCAGTGCGCAGTTGGGCAGGT
>NW_008751834.1:563521-585139 GCF_000715545.1 Opisthorchis viverrini
GTTGGGAGCTAGCGTTCAGTTATGTGTTCAAGTGAACACAAGCAGCGCAAATTAAGGCAAGACCCAGTGTCACGTATTTTAATCCACATAGACAGGTGGCATCGGTCACTTTGGGAGAGTGGCCAGGTACTCACCACAAAAGGGAAACAGTTTACCGAGGAACTGGGTTCTGCGTAACTACCAGTGAGTAAACGTGTCAAGCTAAACAGAGCTAGTCAAAAAAGCAAACACATTTAACCGATTGTGGAGACGAACAAACGACAACGTATCAGAGAGTTTTGATGAATAACAGGTGAATTGATTGTTGGGCAAAGTTTTGCTTTTGACTCATCTTTGTAAGGCCAAGTGAGTAAGTAACCAGGTTGATGGTTCGGATTGGTTAGGGGATTGTCTTTATGTCGGATCCGGATTTTGTGAGCTTGTTTTTCCGGCCTAGGAATGGAATATTTCTATTAAAAGTCGTTCTCAGGTTTTGTTGGTCTGTGTGCCCCTAGGGATGACAGGAAATTTAGAGCGAGGTCAACGAAGGAGTGCATTTTGTACTTCCAGACCCAGACCATTTTTCTGATAGCCACCTATCTGATCCGCTCTTCACACGCTTGCCAGTTCTAAACCCCGTATTCTATTCACGGTGGGATGCTTGGCGATTTCCTCCGCCTCAGCCACCAGTCGATGTGGTGTGGATCTTAGTTCCCGTTCCAAAATGTCCAAATTTTCCAAATCTACCCTTACGCAGTGTTCAATGCATGCCCTGCAATTGCTCAGTCTTTGACGTCCGTCATCAACCTTCCTCGGTAGCCTGTCAATTCATCACCCGCTCAATTCTTTGGCTGTATGACTGACGATTGTGTGTACTTGGTTTGGCCGCCTTTACATTTGCTTGCAAACAAAAACACCAACAATATAGCATAAAATATCGCCATCCTCGCCCAATGTCCGCTGAAATAATTGAGATAGTTTTAAATTTATAGCAATCAACTGTGGACCTTTGTATTTCTATGAACCTTCGAACTTTGAAACGTTAAATATCTGATGTCACCATGATAGACAATTTCTATCAAGAAGCGTTTTAGAGTGCAACCTATGAACAATTTTTGTGGCTTACAGTTGTTTTTAGAACTAAAGATCAAGCGTGGTGCGATTACTCAATAGAATATTCACACTAGGCTTCAACAACATTCAGGTTCAGAGTCCGTTATTGAGCTATCCAGCGAAAGGGATGAAATTTCGTTGGCTAACAGAAGGTAACACATTCTGTGTGTAACCGTAATTTACGGATAACATTATCTTTCTTACTGAGGCGAAAAACCCTAATTGAATCGTTAGTTTGATTTCGAAGTTGCATCCTCCTTCTATGTAGTATTCAGCCGGACTTCAAGCTCTATGGAGCAGACATATTCAGTGCGCAGTTGGGCAGGTCACCCACGCAACGTTTTCAAGCCAATTTTCAAGCTCGTTGAACACATCAGCAGACACCTGATCAGCAACCAACGTCTGATACCTGTTGCAGCGTAGTTAGATAGAACCTTAAGGGAAGCATGACGTTAGAAAAATATTGACGTTTGTAGCAAGTGAACGCCGGAATAGTTCATTCCTAGTGAAAATTCCGTGCTTTAGAGGCTACCATCCGTGGAATCAGATAAATTACTCGGGCAGCTGCTCACAGCCCCAAAGTCCCAACAACCTTGGGTTCCTAATATTACACAAACAAAACGAAGAGCCTTGGACATTTTAAACATGTAGACGCCACAGTAGGCACAAATGCAGGTGAGGGTAAGTCCATGTTTACCGTGAATAATTGTGACTATCTGCAGGAAGTCAGACAACATTTAGCTGATAGGCCTTGCCGACAAATTAGCCACGGGATGATCACGTCAATAGTAAATAACACTCAGGTTGAATTTTGAAAGTATTTAAGATAAGTGTTAGACCGTTTGGGGAAAGGCCACTGGTACATATTATACCCAAAAGTGTAATCCAACCATGACTTCGTGAGATACCTGAAATTCATGAGGAAGGTGACCCCAAAAGAACGTTAGTGGTCAACATAGGTTCGCCTTTACATGAGCTGGCCAGATTTCCAGCAGTCGTCTTTAAACCAAATGCCGGTACGGCATTCAAGCATATCCAAAATTCGTATTACTTTGCTAGAAGTAGCTAGGTTTCAGTAAGAGCTAGACAAAGCTATCGTTGGCCCTGAGGTCAAATGGATGTATGCCACTGACCCTGAAGCGGACGCTGTGCAAATAATGAGGCGGATGTTACTGGCACGCAGAGCGATTCGAAAACGGAAGCAACTGTCCGTGGACGAGACAGACGAAGGCATAACAAAAGTCAAACCCCAGCCACTTTGTTTTTCACGAAGTTGAATACTCCCAAGAACAAAACCTTGCAATGGGATCTCCAATATCCCCAACTTGGCCAATATGTTTTGGACGGTTCTGACTGTCTACTGATGAGAGGTGCGTTGTGATGAAGCGCGGGGACATTAATGAGTTTTTTATTGGTTTAACAATTTAGACCCACACATTAACATGCAGCTGAATTCTATATCGGGTAAATTACCCTTCCTTGGCTTCATGACAAGGGAAATAAAAACAGCTTTTCGCCGAAAATCAGCGGACAGTGATGCGATCTTAAACTGTTCCTCAGCATACCCAGAGGCAGGGTGTGCTAGTACAATTTCACTGATATTTAGTAGGGTACAGACACTGCGCGCAGAGGAGGTCGACCGAAGAGCAGCATAACTCAAGTAAAAGATCGACTTCAATACAGCGGATACCCAGTGGGCTTAACTAAGAGGCAATGTCGTAACAAAAAACCACACAAGGAGTTGAACATACAAAACACAGATATATGGAGTTATCACAAGGGTGTTAAATACGCTTAGCACTAAAGTAGCTTTACAGAAGGTAAAGACCTTACGCTCAACACCGGTGCAGTTGAAGGGTCATCTTCCGGTTGATCGGACTAGGGACTCTGCACACAAAATAAATTGTACCGACTGCATAATGGTTTACACTGGTCAGACAGACAAAACATTTCACATCGGAATTGGTGAGCATGAGCGGTACGTAAACACCACCAGAATAGAGGGTGCAGAAATGGCACCGATTGTTTTCCAAACCTGTCTGAAATGGTGAACATAAAGGTTGCTGTAAAGACATTCAACATATCACTCATTTGCAGCTGACTGCAATCCCAACGAAGCACAATTCCACGTGAACTAATTGTGCCTTTGCGCAAACGTTGTCCAACAACTAACCAGTATATACAAAAAAACTATATAAAAGGAGGCACAAGAGAAAAACATGGATTAAATCACGTACACATAACGTCTCATTAATTGCATAAGTCAAGTTTTAATCAGACTATGAAGTCTCGGTGAATAAACGAACAACCAGGCAGCGAAACTGAGCCGCAGTTCCAGTTTTCAGGAAGCACGTAATTCGTCCTTTTATAAAATTACCTACGTTATCTGTGTTCGACATTCGTCATATAGTTCTAATTCACTTATAAGGGTTGTGCTAAATTAGATGAGTTGCAAACGGCTCTGAGAAATTTAAATATCTCAACATAAATGGTCAAAATCTTCGCACGTGATGTAGAGTTTATTTTCTGCTTCCAAAGAAGAACTTCAGGATGTGTGTATTCTCTTTGGTGATGACGTTCTGAATTTTTCCTATGGAGGGTTGGAGCATCCCACGAGCCCGAGTGTAGTTAGATTCATCCTCGCTTTTTACTGAGGAAGTCATAGCGAAACAGTTTAAACTAATTTCGAATGCATGTGGAAATGGTGGAGTATCTTACAATGAGGAGAGAATCTGAGTGGATTTTTTGGAAAAATTTTAACTTGAAAAATAGGTTGAACAAAAAGGCCTTCAACCGTGGAGAGTGGTCTCTTTTGTGCGAAAACTGGTTTCTGTAAATTCTGATTATTTCAACATCATTCCACATTACCTAGCTATCCAAATTGGAGCGCATCTACTATCCAATGTGTTTGGTAAAGCGTTGCATTCACCGCAGCCTGTTATAGCATTTAGAATTGACATTTTTATGTCAAATACTCCTCCAAAATACCATTGGACTTGTGCACGTTCGCCGACAGCATACAACGTATTTAATAAATCACTCCCATTTTCCACCACCATCTTCATCGGTTGACCATCCAAGCGTGTGCATAACAGGACATAGTGCAAAAGGATGGATTATCAGGCATAACCATCGTTTAGCTCATGTCGTTTTCAGAGTTGGAATTGGTTTGTAGTGGGATGTTACATACCGTGAGGAAGACTCACTGCGTCCAAAAAGCAAAGTCATTTAACTTCGACTGGTGAATCTGACAGTGCGATAAGCTGCTGTTCATGTATCAGCTCACACGGTACGACTATACTATCTGAATTTGGACAAAAACACTTCGAATTGAAACCGTTTCGGCTGCCTATCACTCACTATAAGCGTTTGTGACTGATCAATCAGTTTACTCGATTGATATCTCCGAGTGAGGTCCTTCATGAGGACTGTTGACATAATACGATATGTGAAAAAAGTTTTGAGATTGAAACCTCAGTTGAAGTCAAATTGCAACTAAGTTACGCTACATGTGACGCAGGAAACTAGGATAAAATATGTCACTGCCAAACACTTATATTTTGTAAAATGTAACCATTCCTACTCTGATTAGCAAATTCGGTTTGTTGAACGTCACGTAATCATTCAGATGCGCTTCACACGCGTATTGTACGGTATTCAAGGCTTGGAATCGTCAAGAACACGCAATACCGCTAATGGCCGTCGCATCATCACAAAGGACATCACCGGACAGTTCAAGGAAATCTGACAAATATGAACTCTACATTTTTGCTTTCTTGTTTACCTGTGTTATAAATTCTTCTGAAGTTCTGTTGATCCTTTAGAGAGAATCCAGGTTTAAGCGATATTGAAAACTTTCCCATCTTGTATTTGAGCTATTTCAACACAGCAGTTCCTCCTGCTTTTGAATATTTGTGGGACCTGTCAAATGAGTCATTCCGGCTGAACAATGGGAAACCTTTTTCGTACAAAAATACATAGATTACTGTTGTCCTTGATAAGCATGTTATTTTAGAGATTTAGGTTGAATGGAAGTACCCTCACCGTTTGACGCTGTAATGATAACGAAACTTTCACAGTAAGCCATTACCATTGATAAGCTTTCACGAGAGTAGTAATTTCTGGGTGATTATTCCCAGACGGACAAGGTTGTGCAATCAATGTAGACGGCTTTAGTAAGCCTTATGTTGTATTGAATGACCCTCAAACTCACTCAAGAATGCATCCTCATCGTACTGATGATTGGATTGCGTATTTGACAGCTCGGTTGTCAGTAAATAAGCGCAGGATTATTATCCTTGATGCCGAGTTTGTCCCACTTTAGTGTTAAGATGAACAGTACATAAAGTTACATGAAGTGATGTTCATACCAAAAGAGAGTCTAATTTGATTCATGGAAGCGCAGAGGATGAGGGATCTAGTGACTTGCGCGATGTGTTTGATAGACCGAGAACGACCACTCATGAACCAATAGTTTTGAACGTGAACTAATGAGACTCTCCACAGGAGTAAAGCCGATGGCAAAACATGGTCGGCACAGGAGCGGAGTTTATTCTTAAAATTTTTTTTCGTGTGGTTTTCGTGACATCATGTGCTTGGGGAAGATTGAAACAAAATGTCTCACTAGGATGATACCAGAGAAAGCTCCACTATCAAGGCAGAGAGACAGTAAATTCACGCTTAGATCTGACATGGCACCATCCCTACTGTCGTTCACACTTTATATGTCGAGTTTGCAAGAATGTTAGATTAAGATAAGCTTAATATAATGCACTTACCAGTAGCACGAAAGTGCCTGATCTTAGCTACAACATGTGAAGCCAAATCAATTTAATTGAGAAACCATTAGATTGATGTTCGCTTATGTGGTCAATCTAAAAGTTTCGGATGTAAGCCAAGTGGTTTGTTGCGATAAAACAGACACAAGCCGGTCAGGTGAAAGCTTGAGAAACTTGTTACCGTTCACAGTGATCCAGTCGCTTTTATGGTACCTTTATAGTTGATATACATGTAGGAACATGATCTCTCTCTCTCGACGAGCCGCTTTGTACTTACAATGCTCACTGACCGTTTCGAATAGTTAACCATTATTATAGAGAAACTTTTGGCAAAATGTGAATCTCATCAGCTAAATTATTTAATACTGCCAAAAGTTCCCCTTGACTTGCGCATATCACATTGTCTAGATAGGAAGCCGTCGTATTAAAAAAAACTTCGTGGATTTGGTGACTCCTGAATTGATTTTCTTGTACGTTTTGAGACTGTGAAAGCTGTCATGAAGAAACCGCATATCAGATCCGTATTTTGATTAGGCTTATAATCATTTAGCTGAGAAAATGTTGCGTAGTTTGATACTGGAATAGGCAGGAGGGATTTGAAGACGTCTGTCTTCAATTGTGAACAAGGAAACCAAAAACGAAATGGCTCGCTGGAAAGCAGTCACCTGTCGACGAGTTATTCTTGAGTGTAGTTATAATGCGAGAATCTGAAATTGAACTTCGCAGCCCGGAGACATATTCTGAAGGAAAAGACCAAGGCATGCTGTGACGTTCAACGAAGTTCAGGAAATGGGAAAATTTTGAGATTGCAAAGACGGTCAACGTGGAAGTCCTTAGCCACCTCAATATATTCGGTCTAGATGGAAGGCAGAAAACCTTGGGAATAGATGGAGTGGTTGAGTAGAGAAAACCGCAAGGTAGAACAACTAATTTCGAATAAATCAAAAGCTCTCACTAGGCAGTGGGGTCGACGGTACACACTTAGAAACGTTGTCAGGGAGATTGGTGAGGCACGAGTTAGTACGACAAGGTGCCAGGATAAAGCCAAGTCCAGAATCTGCCAGATCCCTGATTTGCACTCATAGAGTCGAAATCCGGGGCTTGGAAAATAACTATGGACAAACTTAGGAATAGATGTTTATCTAATTGTCTGGCTTCTCAGTACTGGGGTATTGATTTCGCTCGAGATTTTGACAGAGGAATTACGTCAGTGTTAGTAATTTTAATTATTGTCATGGCTTGAGGCCTTTTTAGAATCTCAATCAGTTGGGCACATCGATGTGAAGACTGGATCTGAGTCCAAATAGATCTCGTTTTCCCTCATGTTGACAAACACTTTATTTTACCAATTGGAGTGCCTCAAAAGCGAAAACTATTTCAGATGGTTTAGTGCACAAATGTCATACACACGGCTTTTTTGTGAGCAGACACTTTAAGCAGCCGTCAGAAAACAGGGGGGGGGGCAAAAATGGTTAAACTCAGGTATCCAACGCACGTCTACAGATATACGAGTGGAATCATTCGTTTTCAAGTCGCTTGGGTGTGTAGAAAGGTCTCTTAATGGGTCCTAAAAGACACTATTCACCGAATGACTTTATTTGATAAGGGAAACGGTAGTTCGGAAGTTGCTTTCAAATGGCATTCGTTCATCTGCGTTGATTTCAACGTTTTATGACAGCAAGTGCCGAATAAACATTCTGCAACAAACCGCGTAATCCCCGTCCTTATCTATGAAGGCGTTACAACCAAACGGGTATGTATGACCTGCCTCAAACAGCTGCTCATTTTTTTGTCGTTCTACGGGGACAACACGGAAACTTACAGATAGTTCAGCCTGACGAGATTTGCGATAACATTGCTGTTGGTAGTTCAGCTTTTGCAGTGTCGGACAGTAACCCTGGACACATCAAGACGCCTCGAACACATCAATTTTGAGCTCGTACGTAGGCGAAGCAGACACTTCTTAGAAAGTTCACTGGTCTTTACTCCACTTACTATAGGCAATTTTTTTACTGCATAGTATTCCTTAAACTAAGTGTCCCGGTTTTCTTTGACGTGCAAAAAATATGCCGACATAATTCTTTCGAAAATTCATAGAGTTCGTCGGGAGTTGTGACTACAGTTTACCGTAAATAGTGGTGTAGCACTGGAAGGTACTAGAGGAAGATGTGTAGATTCTGGTAAAATGTTGGAGCACTTTCAATTCCTCTTGTAGTAAGTTGATATCAAAATTGTTATAAAGACAGATTAAAGTTTTTGCTCATTATTGTTTGCCATTCCAAACCACACCCAGGATATTTTATGAGAACTATAGAGGATGTTCAGTTTTTAGAAACTATGTGCAAATGTTTGTCCTTTCGTTCTTCATAGTTTGTTACCGCTTAGTTCGTACTGATCGACGGGCGAATTCGTATTCTAAGGTCCTCATTCTTGTCCTGGTATTTCGCGTACCCTCAGTTATGCAGCTGTACATTTGTACATGGCCATTTTTAGTTGCTCACAAGCCGTTTTTGGTGAAATGAGGCAGGAGGGATTTATCGAAAATAAACGGTACACGTGGCGCTTTTTCAACCTCTGCCGTCATTCTGTTCTTTTTTCCGAAGTATATATTTGACAAAATACATGACTAACATTAAGCACACATACACCTACACATGAATGACTGCAGAAATCCTCTTTGGACAGTGAACGATAACAATCTGGTTATTTTCAACCAGTTACCTCGGAAAATGTATTTAGCCATCATAAGCGTAATTGTGTAGGCTAGATCACTTTAAAAACTTAGTGTTTCTTGTTTAACTCACTCGATTTCGTCACAGGCCAACATTCGCATCGTCATCCGTCCTGAACTAGATGCTAACTTTTTCATCTTATTTTCTGTTATGATATTCAATACATTTTAGCTCTCTTATATCAGTGGTTCACCCACACATTCATCGATGACAGTAGGACAAAACGACTATTTTTTACATTTGTGTGCAAAGAATGAAAGGCGCTTGTTCCTTTCGCGTATCGTATTCTTGGGCAATTTTTCGGAGGAACATGTTCCTTTTACGCAGACAGTTGCAGAATTTGGAAAATTAAAAAAAACAGACATTTCGGTTCGTTTCTTCAAATTTCAGAGCTCGCCAGGAAGTGTTACAGAAACAACTGATGCAGCTTCGGTAAGCTTCCAAACTTATAGTTTAGTGGCATGATAGAGAACGAAGAATTAGGGGAGTGTGAACTTTGAAACTGATAACACTCATTGTATTAGCTCAGCTACTGAGACCACTGAAACTAATGTTATGTTGCTCGAGCGGTAACACTAAACAGAACAATGGCCTTCGCAAATGTATTACACCTGAACAATATGTGCTTACAAATGAACTATATTTTAGCACTTCAGCTTAGCAATAGTCAGCTGACATGGCGTCTGACTGAGTTATTCCTCTGCTTTTCACCTACAAACTGTAAGTTAGTGAAACTAATAACAGCGACGTCTCTCAGCGACTGTAACATATGAAAGGGGTGCTGGAACATCTTGGCTGTCAAATATACAGATAAAGTATATACCGATAAAGTGTGGAGTTTAGAAATGGCCGAAAAATTAAGTGTCCAGTGCTGACCGCATTTCTGAAGATTTATCAAATATATTCATTGGCAAAAATAACAGACCTCTAGGAGAAAAATAAATTGTCAGTAAAGTTCGACATGATTACTTCAACAGCTTAGGGAATGGGAACCGTAAGTATTAGGGATTAAATTTCAAGAACTCAGTTAAATTAAATATAAACACGTGGTGCTCGAGAGAAAAGACAAAAGCGCTCCAATCTCGGTGACAAAAGTATGGGTAGATGTATTTCATTTTCTCCAGCTCTAAACTGATTTAGTTTTGGATTTTACATTTTTTTCGCAGCGGTTAAAGCAACTGTACTTCTTTGTGAGAAGAATTCCTTGGAATTGTCTGAGTAACCTTCAGGATTGTCACAACAGTATCCCAGTCCCTATGCGTGGAATTTCTCCACTCATTTCGGGTTAAAGCCTAATCAATGAAATTTTCGGATCTCGAGTTTGGATGCGGTCAGCAGCCGGAGGGATAGTGTTCTCTGTTTTAGATCAAAGACCGGCAGTTCTCGCAACTAGCTTTCTCATGTCCACAGTCTCTCTCCAGGTAAACATAAAACTCAATTAACTAAATATGTAAATGAACTTTTCCCAGATTAGTGTACTGGAGCTGATTGTTGAAAATTTGAGAAGATTTAATGGTTTCCTGTTAGTAAACCCAATCACTACTGGAAAGCCCAAAAGCACTGTACTGCTATTTCATAATTATTGGATCATCAGCAGTGAACGCGCCACGAAACTCCAGATTGTCTCGAATCCTTTGCTTTCTAGAAAACACAATCAATCCGAAAAAATCCCAACACAAATGGTATTACTTTCTTAGGATTGGTTTTGAGTTCAACAAATTCTTTTTTTTGTTATAAAGGTTATCCGAATATATAAGAGCCCTCCAGAAGTAAGAGGAATAAGTCGCTTTAGAAACAAAGAGGACGAGAGTCGATTATTTTCGTTCAAATGATTTCCGTTCACTCTCAAAGAGCTGCTTCACCCCTACCAAGCGGTTATTTATGTCTGTTCAATCCTGACAATTTTGCGTTCGGTTCTTAGAGATATGTATTTTCCGGATGAAGTCTCACATCTGCTGTTCTTCAGCTGTATGTCACATCCGTTGGACGTACGAAATGAAAGATTCCGTCTGATTTTACTATTTTCACAAAATGTTATTTTTGGGAATTAACATAGCTTGCTACTCTGGTCTTCCTCGGGCTTCTCAAGATGTTGTCCCCTTGCGGCAGTTTAAAACCCACTTGCTTGGCTTAATGCGGCTCAAGGATCCAAATTAGGATGATATATTCACCAGAATGCGCTGAATGAGGTTACAGAATTACGAAGTCTAATTGTAGGCTAGGGTTTGATGAGGTGGCATAAGATATTGGTTCATGGTCGCAGATAGAACAACCTGTAGCATTTGTTGCTCAGGTAAACGTCAAGGCGATGCCTCAAGAGGTCGGTCTGCATACCTGTGACAGGAAGGAGGCCTCCGCTGAGGAGTAATTTATCGAAAAACACCAAATGAACAGTTACAGACTATTGGACGGGTAAGCAAAACTCTCATATGCATCTTGTTTATAAAAATCGTATTGCTGAGCTTTCTTGAATACTCATGAACGATCGCTCAAAAGTAAACAAATGCTAAAAAGAGACTCCACAAATTCCTTAATAAGTCTCACTTTACACGATAAGGATTTTTGAGAGAGCCACATATTACTCGCATGCCACACAAGTAGTATTCACCGTTACACCCGTAGGTGGAGGATAACGAATTCAGAATTGAAATGGCTTTATGTGTAGGCAGACTGCGTTAAAAGATGGTACCATACGTTTGGTCCGAACGAAACGTGCTGTAGCTCACTGGAGCTTTGATATGAAGGCGTAGTTGCATCACCTTTGCGTAGGTTTGCTTTTCACAAAGAAAATCGTGTAACAGGAAAATAAGCCAGTTTATAAATATAAACGTTCATATGGTGCCCCTTTTAAAACAAAATGGTTACTGAATTAGACGAATTCACACTCAGTCATCTTTTTCATACCTTTCTTTTTTGGGGCAGACAATTGGTCCACTAAGATACAAGTGGAGAACTATTGATGGTTTCTATAATGCGTCGAAAAGCCCGGTGCCTTATTCCTTATTACGAACTTACCAATAAAATTAGAACAGAACAGGAAATGGACCGTCCAAGGGAGAGTGAACCTGGAAATCTGGGTCATTAGCACAATGAAGATGTACTGTTTGGGCTCAAAGGGACGGAGAACAACAACTCTGATAATGTTTTTGACGCTGTGTGTAGATTTTCTAGTAAACAGCGAGAAAATTTCTTGCCAATTCGTGCGCCGATATTTTTGAAAAATGTTACGTTTGTAGGGATGTCTAACTTGCTATTGTCAGTTTGGTGAAGGGGAACATCTTCATTGTACAAGTGCGTATGAGTGGCATTCTGTTTGGCTATTTGTACAAAATGTTGCAGTTTATCAGAAACAAACCACAAACAATTTGGCAAAGTAATTTTTTAGTTTGTATGGAAATTCCTTCCTTGGGATGAAACGTGAATTACTGCGTTCCCCTTAAAGGACAGATGAGTGCTACACTTGTCTGCGCACGCTGCAACCAAGATTTGAATAGTTAAATGAGCTAATCACAATGATATAATAGCACGCATACATTAGATCATCAGCTGGATGTTCAATAGTGAACACCAATTGGTGAAGCACATATATGATAAAAACAGTGGGTCGGAAACTGTCCCGTGAAATGAATGTTCATTCAGACACCGCGAGGAAACTATGGGCTTATTCTCATATTTCTTAGTAAAATTTGTGATGGAAAGCAAGTAAGTGAACCAGCAGTAGGACAATACATTCAGTAAATCGTTCTTATTTGTCTCAGGCACAAAAACCATAAAAGGAATTTCAGAACGAATGCAAGTCCTACTAATGTATTTTGAAATTATCACTAATGCACTGCAAGATATCTTGCATTGTAAACGTTTGCAATAGCTCCCGCGATAGAGTTCTTTCTTTCGCCCCAAATTCTGGAAGTCGCTGATTATCTCATTATACATCTAGTTTAAGCTGCGTCCGACACTGTATGTTCCTACCTGAATAGCCTTGTGAGGTATGCAAACGAACATTATCGGTCAACCCTTAGATGAGTTAGCCTAGTAAAATATATTCCACTCCGTGTAAGTCTACAAATTGCTGTTTTAATTTAAGACACGTTAAGTGATATATACATTGGTGGGCCGCATAAACTAAATAAAAGGATTGAAGACCTATGCACTTTAAACGTGAATGACTAGCTGCAAGATACATTCAACCACAACAAAGACGTTATGCAACTCATTACATAATCTTCAGTTGGATAATCTGTTATGAGAGTGGCTTTGGAGAAGAAAGGCAAACTGCAACTACAATGACTTCAGGTGTCTACTGGACTAATTTCCCAAAACTTGGAGTAATATTAAAAAATGGACGTTATGTTACGATGACCACCGATAAGGCTTTACACGCCGATGAATTTAACACAATTTTTTTTTATCACATTTGTGGTTGTATATCCCTGTTCCAGAAGCAACATCGGAAGTAAAAACTTAACTAACTAACAAGTGACAAACGAGAAACATCGATTGATTCTTCGAATAGCGAGACCAAAACCACCTATCACAGGAGGACAGTGGTGCTACTCCATTAGGACGCGTTTGACATGCACGACTAATTCAAGCGGGACGAGAGACAAGGGTGCAAAGTTTACAAATTCCTCAACTTTTGGAACAACCCGGGACACTTATCTGGTATATGCTGAAATCACATATTTCTGATGCCTCAATTTAAATGACAGATACACTGAAGCCCTACGAACATTTACGGGTCCGAATTCCAGTTTGGCAGTTCATATTTCACGAAAAACCTTTCAGACACTGCGACCGCCATCGGCATGAAGATGGAAACCCTTGAGTTGGACTCGGCCTCATAATAGCCCGCCACAACATCCTGAAAAGGTTGGACAATTACATTAGACAGTCTAATTGTGGCTGGCTGCGTCTACTTGAGCACACTTAAGCCTTATACATGCCGGTAGGCAACATGGTAGATTCAATATCCCAGACCTGATTTTAGCCGTCCAGATGCAGCAAAAGCCGATTATTAGCCTGAGCAACCTGATTGATGGTAATGGGTTACGACGGTTGGACGCTTTGTTTTTTTCGACGGCTTGAACCTCCTGGAAACGTGTTGCCTCAGGTATCTATCCGCGACACCATTCTAACTAGAAGCGCTTAGCTTGGTAGCCATAACTAGACAAACTTTTGTGGTGATCCACGAAAGAGTTTGGTGTATATATTTGAGTGCTACTAGAAATATTGCTCAGTGTGTTTGTCAGTGCAAGGTGGACGTCTTCGTCGTCTGAGATATACCGTCTTCGAAAAATTTTCGGCATCCGTTTCGACGTATTACATCATAACTGAACCAATCGGTCCAAGAAAGTGGAAGACAAGTGTGATAAACTTGAGCATATTCTCAACTTGATGCGGAAGCATTGTGTGGTAGGAGAAAGAGCAGAAGTAGGGAACTGACGAATGCATGTTCACTATCTTCTCAAGCCTACTCACTACCAGTTGACCTTGAACTTTGTTTCACCAAACGGTGTTGTTATCCTGGGGCCTCCATACGTCGTAGTTGGTTATTTGTGTTTACTCACCATTTGTGCTATTTACGTACGTACGACAGAATTGAGGTACATGCCGCGGTACATGTTGCCGAAAAAAAGGACGAGGACTAGAAGGCTGACTGGTAGCCCAAGCCGAGGCACAAGCAGTCCAAATGACAGCCTTCCGGACAGTAAGTTGGCGCATTAGTCGCCTAGTTCTTTCGAGGCTAACTAAGAAACTACTGTCGAGACGCCTTAGAAAAGAACACTTCCCTCTGTTTACTATTCTCGCGCACGTTTCTCCGCGTGTTTCGCTCATCTTCTTATGTTTACGAACATCCACTTAAAAATAATTGACAATGATCAGTAAATATTTCCATGCTGTTGAATATATATTACCCCCTGTTGGACAACGTAAAGATTTAACCACGACGTCAATTTTTGTGCATGTTGTGCTAGCTTGTTTGTTATCTCTGTCCCTTGTGTAGTTTGACTTACCGTTCTCTCTGGAAATCAAAATGTTTTGGTCGGATCTCTCTTATCAGCACAGAGGAAATCGTTTTCACGATGCTCTTTTGCACCCGTGTTATCGAGGAATATCACACTCTGTAATCTGGACCAGTACATCCGGCAGTAATAACAAATTGCGCTAACATTCTGAGGGCTCATTTGATCGCACTTTGATATGGTTTAACTAGGTGGTTAGAGAACTGGTGACAGTGGCCTTCAATTACAAGATATAATATGGTCTTCACTAAAGTAACATATGGTAGTCGCTTTACGTGGAATTACCACGGGTAGCGTGAAGTTGGTGCATTTACGCAAGCTTATCGCAGTAATGCAATGAGTTATTTTTTGTCATCAAAACTACGAGGTTGATAAAGCAGTGTTAACCTGGATGTGATATAACCCGAAATTTAGGAACAAAGGGTGATCTAATTGTTAATACCAACAAGGCACTTCGTATTTACTGGAATGAAGAGCGAATCATTCGACACAGATTTTAAGCGTGGCATATTCGCTTGTCTACTAAAAGTCAGTCAGATGATATGGGAGCGCCGAAGCCCACTGTTCAGGTCTTAGTAGTAAAGAGATCCGTGGAAATTTTGTCTGCACTAATCTTGCTCAGAAAGCTAAATTATTTTCCGGTTTACTTACTCTGTTCAGGAAATCGTTGGAAAATAGGTTTACTAGCACTATTAGCCTTTATTGCGGGGCCTTTCTCTGGAAAAGTCAGAATGCGAACACCGGATATCAACAGGCTTAGTGCACTCCGAAGCCATCTGAAAAATATTGGCTCTCATAACTCGAGCAACGAAAGCGAAACATATGGCACGTTACAGTGCGGACGTTTTAAGCTGCAAACTTGACCATTTTAAAATGATATACACGTCTTGGATGCGATCAAGTGGGGTAGCATTCATATTCTTTTAAGATTCACGAGTACAGATGGCTGTTTCTCATGAGAACCTGCAGGAGCAAAACATGAGGTCACCGTCATTTCTACCAGTATGAACTGACCAAAGTGATCAAAGTAGAACGGAGGGACTGCTTCCCTAAACTCGAATGATGCAGAGAAAATTGCAGTGGCTAGCGGAGCTACTTTAAAGTAAACGTTTATGTTTATTTTTGTCAGCAGACGGTTTTCATTGGTGCCTAGCATTCCAAACCTAACTCATGAGAAATCCGCTCAGTTACGTGCAATCTGAGATACATTAATCAGATATGTTTATTGGACAATTGGGTGCTGAACATTATTATGGCTTCATAATTTTTCTCCGATAATCTAAACCTTCCGTCACAGCTTCCTGCGCACTTTCCACTGGACTGATATATACATGTTACCTTTGAATGGAAGCAACAACTCACTGCTCCGTCGATGAAAAAACCCAAAATTAGTACTTATCAATTCACCAAGTTTACACTGTTCTTAAGGCCGAACGTTTTTCGTGGTCCATCAACTCTATCGTTGTACGTGTCAGTCTCATAAGCCACCCCCAAGGATGGTTATCGAAACTCACAGACGGACTTAAACCGGAAAAGGTTTGGTCCGTTTCCATTTCGTACTCAGTGAATGCCCCATGAGAAAGAGAGTAATCAGCCTGGGAGGCGTTGATGTTTGTTGTAAGTGAAGGATTTTCGCTTCTCAGTCAGAAAGCCGAACCAGACAATCTTAGTCTCCATCGTCATAACGTCTTTCGAAATGTTTGGTTGCTTTTGCGTAACTCTCCAACATATGGTCCACGATAGGGAAACAACTGGTTCACAAAGTTTTCCATTACTGTGAAACACATATCCGTATAAACAGTATTCTTCATATTTATGCTACCAGATGCGGTGAAACGTACAGGGAAACGCTATCATTTTATTCTGTTTGAAAGAAGTGTAAACACTTTCACCAGACCACGAGAACTGTCTCTTTTTTTCCTTTTTTCCTCTGATGGGTCAGGTAGTCAATTATTCACAGCATTCATGACAGTATTAGTGCATTACGTGAATTATCCTGCTTGAAAAATATAGGCGAAAAAGGCGGCATATTAAAGGCAGACGAAAATTCACATCATCCTCAATTGCGTGCATTAGGCAGATGTGCATTTGTAAACTAAAGTGCATATACAGGACACATAGTTATAGAACATCTAACGCTCTTCTCTGAGGATGGTGAGTCCGTTTTTTCGCCCATGTGGCAAAGTGTTCATCATAACTTGAAGCTATGTCTTAAAACGTTAAAAAGTGAATTCTGAATCAATTTTGGTATGGAATACTTTTGTACATCTTAAGTCATACATTTCCCGATGTGTTCCACTGGTTACCAATTTGATCGGCTCAGTTTACTTTGAGCGGCTAAACGTCAATGTCTACTGTCTTGAGATTTTATTAAAAACCAAAGGATCAAAACTGATGCAGTGAGCATGTCCACTTTTTTGTATTTTATCTCGGTTTCAGCTGTTTTTGTCATTTTGGTTATGCACGTAATCTGAAAACATTGGCATTGAAACTTCCCCGGTTCTGTATATTATGGTTTGTGGTCGAGTACGTTTTGTCCTTGTCACGAGGACTGTTGTTTGTTTTCACTTGAGGAAACCGTGTGGCCACGTGCCTAGTGGAATACTAACTGATAACACTTATTATTGTCGTAACGTATATCTTCGTTGTCTCACAAACAATAAACACAAAACAATACACGAATATACTCAGAGTGTTTTCGGACTGATGCACAATGGGTTGCTTTGTCCGATGCGGATGTTGTCTTGCTCGTAATCGAATTGCAAGTAGAGGGGAGCTGTTGAAAGAAAAACTCACAAATCACCTTATGAAAAGGCTAACCCAGAGCACGCTGACCATATTGTTCAGATGGCATCGTTGACTGAGAGTTCACGTGATTTACGGTCATCTTGTCTGCTTCCTGTGTTGCGTACAAAATCCAAAATAACAGAAAGGAGAGACAAGATTGTTTTCTAGTAAGAATTAGACTGCAGACTAGAGTACTGAATAATGAATTACAACGTTAATTTAAAAAAATAAAATTCCACATAAAATAGCCGGGATTCGCTTGAGTTCACTAGGAGATATAGCTTCTACAACAGCGAGATAAAGGGAACAAAATTATACACTAGCACTGCAGATCAATTAATTATACGTTGTGACCCAGTATGAACTGTTTCCAGCAATCTGTTGGACCACGTCGAGTTACACGCAAAACCTCAAGAGCCAACTCTTTCAAGTGTGTTTTTATCTACAAATGTGGTACTATAAATACAATAATGAAATAATAAAACTTTACAGACCTCAAATCGTGAGACTATGCCGGCTTCTATACATCGGTTTGGGAACTACTAATTCATAACGAATCTCAAAGTCCACACCGACGAATCCACGTGTCTACAGGATAGCGAAACCACGTGTGAACCTAAGCAACACGTCCGATGGCAAGGTCAAAGAACGGTTTATGTTCAGGTCGAAAACAAGAAAGGCAGTATAAGCGCAAAACCGAATTAGCAAAAAAGGGCGAACCGCGTTGTACAACATAGAGTTAGAAAAGAATGAAATTTTCAAATTCCACAACCACCATGGTTAAAGGAATAAAAATCGATAAACATGCTCTGAAGCAACACTCCTCTGTCATACGGCATTAATGCGAACAGAAAGCATACGTGGGCGAAAGTTAAAAATTTAGTTTACACTTTTAGGGGCAATATTTAAAATGTGAGACCATTATGTTTGAAAGTGACTGTTACAATGTTGGACGAGTGAAGCAAAATGGTGTCAAGTGATCAGGAAAAGACAACCAGCTTCTTGGTCTCAAAACAGTTTATTTACGCACAGATGGTTGATCTAGTTGAGTCAGCATGATGTCCCACTTTCTGGGCTTCCGATTTTGCTAACATTTCGGAATGAGGACCATAGGTTGGGTAAATTTGTAGCAGACACTCACCAGCTGACGTGGAAGGTTTGTTGTTTGCCCCCCGACACTTGGAACTCAGCCCCTCCTCGGTTGTTTAACCTGTTTATTGTATGTTCCACCACACCTTTCAGTAATTGTGCATTCGTTCTCCCTTTGTATCTTTATATTTGAAAGAAAACTGATAGGTTAGGTATGCAGTAGACACGTCTCCACTTTTGAAGTAGGATACTTCGGCAGCCTCAATAGGTCGTAGATGATCAGTACACATTCTAGTCTTGCAGTCGAGGTTGGTTGGTATTTGATGTTGTGCAAAACTGCTACTGCTGAGCTAGAAAAACACAGGAAGACATTTGTCACCTCTGCTCCTAGTACTGTATCTGTTGGAGTATGGGGACAATCCTATAATCACAGTAAAGCAGTTCCCTGACTGCTGGAAACCATCGAAGTTGCGTGTCCCAGAAAACCATATGGCAGATCAATCTGGTGACTAGTAGTTAAAGACACTAACTTCCTGACTGAACTAACTACTCAACGTTATGATCAATTCGCGATAAAAAAGAGTGCACCGCCATTCGTCATTGAGGGTCAAAGCATGTAACAACATACCTGGCTCTTTCGCCGAAGCATATCAAGGCTGTTTAATACGGTGGCTCTGACGGATAGTAGCTAAATTTGTTTCCAAGATAATGGTATTCGTTTGCATGCCATCCGGACAGATGCCATCTAGTCCTACAAATAATGTCACTAAATTTACAGAATATATGCAAAAGAAGGCATGCTTTATCTTCATCAGCAAGCAAGTTACCACAATAAAACGCGCAAAAGATCCTCAGTGCTTTTGCTATCACGTCACCTTAGTGTTTAACAGGCCTGATTTCGCAAACCGTTGTTGTAAGTACCTGTTTGATTAGTCTGTCTGAACATACCACCACCACATGAAGACAAAACAAATAGTTTCATGAAATATTGGTTGCTTCAACCTAGAAGCTACGTTCATAGTACGGTATTTTATGTAATACTGAATAAGAAAATAAGAAATAAGAAACAGTAAGGAATAAGATATTAAAAAACATATGTATTTTCACTGTTGAACAGTCATGTGCATGCACGTGTGCTGTGCATCCCTGATGTGTTTATTCAAACGTACAACCAGCTGTGTTCTCGATGTCTGTTAGGTCCGATTTGTGTACCTCAAAAACACGTTGTCTCACACTAAAATTTCTCATCAGTCATTCTTGAGCGATGGTTGTCAAAGAGATCCTTTTCCAAACAGATAAGCAGCCGTTGGGAGCCGACTTAAGTGACGAAACACAACTGTTACACGAAGGGCTGGTCATAGCTAACTTCTCGCTCTACTTATGCGAGATACACTTGTCCTTGATCAGTACCAGTTTGAACCGAGACTTCTATATCAGATCACCAGTCGATGCATTAGAATAGTTTTTCAAGGCACCACCTTCGTCTTTTCGACATCATTGCTCTTGATAAACAGGAAAGAACACTTTTCGGGGAACAACTAACAAAATAGTCAAGGGAGAATGCTTAAGTTCATAAGCCTCCACTTCCTCGCAGTATCGACTCATCTCAATAATCTTATACGGACGACACTAAATCACAAATAGATGCCCACTTACCTGTCTAAAGATTTGCGTTGGTTTTCCATCGAGCCATCGGACACGGATGTAATTCCCTCGGTTAGTTCCACGGAGTTTTGTCTGATTAGGTGTATTAGAGGTGAATGGGCTTACGGAAATATTTACCCTCAACATGTTTATACAATTCAATCATTGCATTCCAGCCAGTCACGTAGACCACTTATCCATAAATTCATGATTGTCATTTACCCTAGCGTCAAAATTCTTGGGTCATTCTGTGGTCGGGAACAGGTTTGCACTGTAAATACCCCTGAAAAAATAAAAATAGGACATATAGGTTCTTGGAATAATCCAGTTTCTGTAGAAGCGGAATGAATATTTGACCACCTTGTCTCATCAGACGCTCTGACGGCGGAATATTTGCATAATCTGGGCAGATTTACTTTAGTTCCGACGTCTTCAAGATGCTATCGTAACACAGCCCGGTGGATGACGTCAAGCAATTCTGAGAAAATTAGTAGCAACAGTCATACGGTCCTGAAAAGTCAATTGGCATCCGAGTGAACCGGATCCGCAAAGGGATTGATTGAGTGGCATGACTTACAATAGATGCATTGTCGGGTGTCTTCAGAAATAAGAATCTTATTACGACAATCATCAAGAGAAGCGTATTAAATTCTTTCAGGACAGTGAACACTAGACATTTACTGATTAAAGTCTTCTTTGTATTCAGTCTTCGCTCGTTTGTCCTCAAGCCACTATTTAGGGGATTCACCTAAAAAAATCCCGCTTAATTACCATGCCGACAAAAGTGAACATCTTATCTTGCATGCAGAATGTGACCTTATACTAAACATCCGATCAAATGGCTTTGTTACGGTGACAGGTTACTAATTACTATTGGTTGCAGATTGATTGACTGATTGACTGGTTGTCTCCTTGGACATCATTGGTCAAGCGAGGTACTCGTTACCACCTATTGGAATGTCTTGTATCAGAAGTCGACGTGAGAGAGTCAATTTCGATATTATGAATTATGCCCGCGCGTTTTTTCGTTTTTTCAAGCCTAAACGAAAAAACCTTTGCTGAATCACCTAGGCCGCTTGATTTGATGATAGGCTGAATGAGCAATCGTCACAGGTTATTATTGCGGTAGTATAAAAAGTTACGATCCAAATTACTGATTGTGAGCACTTGGACTGCACATGGTGAATTTATAGTCAGGTTTCAGTGTGTATCGTCGAAATTAATAGATTTTATCTTCCTGTTTACCTTTAATTTTTATTTACCTCTTCACTATTGACTGACACTGCATCTGTTAAGTAATGTGGGTACATCTGTTTGACACTTAGGCATATGAAGATGTTGTTTGGCTGTAAGATATGTAAACGCGTCTTACTAAAAAACACGCCATCCTGGTTGTTGATAAAAAGTATTCGATCGTGGAAGGACAAGTTTGGGGAACTTGCTCTAACACTCCCTGCCACAAAACCATATATA
>NW_008751834.1:589703-611242 GCF_000715545.1 Opisthorchis viverrini
ATATATATATATATATATATATATATATATGGATGTCCCCTGATCTGTGATGTCCCAGTTCAATGATTCTAATCAGTACGCACAACCGCGTTGACTAACCATATGCATCCTCTACCTCCGTCATTATTTCTGGTATTCTTCACCAACCACAGAACTTTGAGGAAAAATGTAGAATGGAAGTTGTTTGCAAAATTTCCTGTTGAGTAGAAGGGAGCTGCTTTGTGTGATTATGAATCCTGGCTGCATGAACGATTGACCTGGGTTTTACACGAAAAAAGAATAGCGAGGTTTTTCTCATTTTATGGTAACTAAAAACGTTTTAGATGGACGTTTTAACAAATGTGTGAACAAAACACCATAAATGTTTGAGAATACGCATAATTGTCAACGCATTCCAGATGCAACTGCAGGCATATGCATGAATAGAGAGCGAACCTCCACGGACAAATACAGGTACCTTGCAGTTCTCTGACATACCTCGTGGATCAAATCATGAGTCCTGCAAAACTGGGGTAAATGATCCTAAACGAAACTACTCACAAGGTTGCTGAAAACCCTTCGACTGTCCACGACCGTTTCACTCTTCTTAGGGCTCATCAGGTAGGCGCAGTCTCCGAGGTTCCGTCAACTTTGTTTTCTACTTCAACCCAGATTGGACTGATTGGACTGAAACATTAGTTGGCCTGTGTGCAGCACATCCAGTTGCAGGAGATCATAAACGAGAGATTCATTTGAGTCTTCCGTGAAAGCCAAATTGAATTGCAAATGAGTGTATTTGTCGAGTATACGGTATTTTTATAGAGAGCTTCTTGTGTGCAAAACTACACCAGCGTTTTTTAGGGAGCGTTTTGGTGTTCATCACTCAGGCATACAAGATATATTCTCAAAAAAACAGAGAACTCCGATAGATCAATATATTCCGATGCAAGAATTAACAGATATATTTTCCAATGCTACGTTTTACAACGATCCAATCAACTTTGTACATTTCGTGGGTGAGCAGTAGAGCAGTGCAGGTGAGTTTGCAGCAATACTGAAATAATTGGGAATTGTGTAGGTTAGACGGCTGACTGATAAATAGCTTAGTCTTCAAAACAGCTCTGTTAAACGTTCCAATAGCACAACTCACAGAAATTTGATCCTGTTTGCCTGTGCCAGTGGACAACGGTTGATGATAGCTGAGGATGGTGTTCGTTTGGTGTCACCCAGATATTTTCCACATGTTTGAACTCATGTTCTGGGAAACTGCTTGACATCAATGGTAGTTCGGAAGAATATCCTGCTGGAACAGCCTGGAACCTGTGACTATGGAACAAGCCCTGCCAACGACGATAGTAATGAAACGACTTCGTACCATACTTCGGCTCTCAGGCTGTGAAATGTTTGCCCAAAATTCAAAGAGGGATTTTACGAGAATGGCTTCCTAAAATACACGGCACTCGTTTGTATCTTTGGTTGATCATTTGTCAATCATCTCAGTTCATATGTTGTCAATTAGGTTGCACGGATATTCCGTCATTATTATATTTTAATCTATCATGCAGCAGGTACACAAGTTTGTGTGAATCGTGTGGGCAGCTATGCCACACATTTTGATAAAAATAGTGGCCATTTACTATCCAGCAAATTACCTGGTCATTATGTTTTTTTCCTTTTTTCGCTCACACTGATAGCCGTTTATGCATGCAGGGTGCATCAAATACATATAAAAACAATGTTGCAAATTCATTCTATCTGGGCAAATCCTCATGATGTTTTAAATACAACATGTAAGTTACACATGTCGTTTTCCGCATGAGTGCATATTTCACATCAAAATTAGCATAACATCGTGAGTCGTCGTGATGTGAAGTACAACACTCGTGTCCGTCTGCATGCTAGGATAGGGCGATTACATATCGGGCCACTTTTTCTCGCCTGTTCCCTAGATGTTGTAGAGAGCATGAGAATAAAGGTGATCCGATCAAAGGCAGCTGCATTGGTCGCATAACGGTTTTTAATTAAAGAGAGCATTCTTTATCTAGAGATGTGTTTGCCATTCGTAAAATGTACAAATTATATAAGAAGCGTGAAGGGTAATAGACGTTTCCTTCAGGCCTCAACTCCATGACAATATTCCCTGTTACTCTTGAAATTGATCATTCGAGTGTCGTCATCAGTTGATGTAGTTTGATCTGTTGTGCCCAAAATTTTGTGCCAATCATAGGACTTTTCGAATCCGTCATATGAGGACTTGTTTTTTCAGGTCAGGCGCCCTGATGAAACTGAAACACTATGAAATACTTCGCGAATTACACTCGTTTGCAAACTAGTTTGGTTTTTAATGTAAAATTCAACAAAATCCCAGCTGACTCTCTAGCTGGTATTATTCTTCGAATGAATATGCTTCACAAAGTCTGCCTCATGTTTTATTCGGCTCCATTTTTGAGATGGAGTGAGGCATTCTCGGGGTGGAAAGCATTGCTCATATCGTTGCTGTCTAAAAGTATCCAGCAGCCTCTTGTGTATTATGCCGCCCAGTCGGTGAAGTATTGTTAGCCGTTTTGAAAGAGAAGTTTGCCAAATATTCAAGAATTATTCTGCGATAGTCTACTCCTGGCGGTGTGATCGGAGCGACATCCACTTCCATAAAAGCTGAGGATGCTCTAAGTGGTCTTTCGAGATAAAGGATTTATTGCCATTACTGAATGAGCCTCTTGCTTTATAGTTTCAGGGCTTTGGGTAAATAGCTTGTGGACAACTGAGTTCTCTGTATATCAAATGGAGTGGATACTCACTTTAATGTCAGTGAGGAATAATTGACTGCAGTTGGTAAATGAGTGTCTTGTTCTTTCATATTAATCTTTTCATTAATATCTGCTTACATAAACGTGTCAGATAAATGGAAATAAGGAGACTGATCAGCGTTTGCACGTATAAGATTGTTCCCCTTGTACGGAACCAAAGGATAAATAAAGGCCAGGACAGGCGATTACAGACAGAGGCCGGCATGTTCGAACGAGATAAGGCAATCTCGTTCAATAAAGGCAGTACGCAGTGACAAAATATACAAGTAAATCAGCCAACTAATAACAGCACCTAAGTCACCCCGCTCCTGTCGTCCACAATTGACCAGGTGAGCTTTTCCAGGCAATATTAGATGCGTTGTTATCCTATTTCAAGCACATTTGTTTAGAGACAGCATCTAGCCATTTCTTTCTAATGATTTTGGGGAAATCAGCCGACTGCGTTGCCATACGAACTTTCTGACAACTCCACTGGGTGCTTTGCTAAACGCGCTACTACGGCTAGACATCGAGTCAAGTTTGAATTTTTGTGGAGGGCTCAGTTGGAGATCCAAGTAACACTTTCCTAGACTTGAAGTTAAGGGAGAATGTCGGTAGCTCACGTCGCGTAGATGGTCTTTGATTTTTTTCCAGTTGGTTTTTGATTGGTTTACTTAGCTGGACATTTGATTGTAAATGTTTCATCAGTAATCAGGGTGACATTATCAATGGGTCGTTTCGGAGGGAAGCACTGCAAAACTAGTTTGCCAGGCGTTTGTAAAGAGTCAAGAACTACCAAGTAGTTATGGTGTTAGCCACCTGTAAATGGTCCCAATTACCGCACCTGAATAATTCACTAACGGAGATGGGTCACACTTGGATGGCTGCTGCGGAAATTATGCACAATTTTGGCCTTCGACTAAAAGAGCTAGACTTCAGATTGTCTTTGGTAAACAGTGAGTCTATGGAATTCCCCGAAGCTTCCAAAAATATTTAGAAACTCATGTAAAAGCAAGTTTTTGTTGACCAGGGTATTATTGGTTGCACTAGCAATAATTTTATTCAAAGTTCTGTTGAAGGAAGCGAGACGGTCAAAAACTAAATTTATGAGGCATACATGTTGAGTGATGATAGATTGAATGATTGATATGGTTTTTCTCATTTCATGCTTTTATCCAAAATGACTGATGGTTCCATGGCTCCGCTGCCTCGGTGCGGGCAACGAGTGGGAGTATTACATTAAACCGAAGTTTTTAATTCACTGCAAAGGCGTTGTACGATCCTGTGCTAAGGCCGTGATCTCAAAGCAAGGAATAGGTTACTTAGCCTAAACGCACGATCTAGGTGTCCTATCTGACAGGTAACGTGTAGTCTAATTCACCAACGGACGGTCAGTAGTAATTGCGGCGAAACCGAATTCTAAGAACTTCACCTGCGTTTGTTCAGTAGTCGCAATTGGGCAGTGAACAATATATTGAATTGGACTTGGGCAGACAGTACAGATAGGTAGACCGTGGTTCTACAGGAAATTAACAGTAAATCATGAGGAGAGTTAAAGAAAGGCTTACGGCTAGATTGAACCTTGGGCAGTTAGCAACACAGGATGGCACACGAAGGGCAGCGTGCTATCGGACAAATTAAGCGGGAAAATTGTTCAGTTCAAAGTGGAACAAAATTTCAACAAGTCCATGGATAAATGTAAACAAATCGTCTATAGAAATGGTTGAGGTAGAGTCGGCTCAGTCTTGAAACTTGAGCAGTCACGGAAGGGTGATGAACTAGTCTGAGGAATAGGGAAACAAATAATTACGTCACGTAATTAATTGCGTCACGTAATTAACAGGCGTGAACAAACACCCAACACCAAAAACCGCAAGACAAAGGGTGAGAACCGGCGGTACATAGCCCTGCTGGACATAGATCAAACGTTGTAGTGTCTAACGTAAGATTTTTTAAATTTGTCATGAGGGTAGGAAAGCGATGATGAGATTTTCAGCGATGGTGAATGGTTGCAACTTATTAACATCTCGTGTTCCACTGCACATGCACCAAATTAACCCGCATTGTGCACTGTGAAAATGTTCTCTTTAGGCCAATCACCAAGCCCTTGAATGTAGTCTTGATTGACATTTCTTGGACATCCGGACAGTTCACAAGAGTGAACTGTGACAATCTTTTTTGACTGATCTGTTGGTTGCAATCACCAGCCTATTCGATGTAGGGTGGTTTGAAAATGTTCCGTCCGTCTGTTCAGCATGTTCAGCGCGCTGGACGTAACGAAATATTCGTGTTCGGTGAGGAGTGGTGTTTTCAGTTAGCGGTGTCACGTGTTATGTGATGTCAGCTACACAGCAAATCTATCAATCAGCGCGGATACAAAGTACTGTTTGGGATACGCAATGTAATTCATGATATTTTTGTATCTCAAGGTAAGTAAGCAAGTAAGTAAGTAAAGTAAGTTAGTGGTTACTGGTTCCGTTTCATCTAACACTAAACAGATAATGGAAAAATTGCCTAGTCGGTTGTTGGAGTCACTTGCTTTTCAGTAAAGTATTTACTTAGTACGGAGGAAAAATTCATCTTCAGATTTTTTTCCTTGTTTTAGATAATCGACATTGATTCTCAGGTTTACCCTCTGTCGTTCTGGCGGAGGACATGCCGGCACAATCTAGGCTGAACCCCTGTAATCTGCTTTTATGTATTCACAAGGTCCGCGCCAGACCATCCCGATCACATCTCAATTCGCAACCTGTCTTTCATACAGTGTCCTGTGATTGCAATTTTCGCACGTGCAGTCTTTTGAGAAAGATATCCACCAGTGGCGAAGAGCTGTTTACCAGAATTTCAAGTTAACTAAGAGAGCTGTAGCCTCCCAGTAAAAAATAACTCTACTCTTGCATGCATGAAGGCTTATTTTTTCCTTATTGCAAAAAGTTGAGGGCGTTTTTATGGGTTCAGCGTAATGGCTGAACGATTAGGTGGGAGACCTATTCTCTGGTGAACAAATTCATGACTACGAAGTAAGAAAAAAATATTTGGTTCATTTGCTGTCATTAGTTACTGATGAACGAACCAATCTTAGATGGGGCTCCATACAACGCATCGGTCAGGTAGATTCTTTTAGGCTTATTTTTTCCTTATTGCAAAAAGTTGAGGGCGTTTTTATGGGTTCAGCGTAATGGCTGAACGATTAGGTGGGAGACCTATTCTCTGGTGAACAAATTCATGACTACGAAGTAAGAAAAAAATATTTGGTTCATTTGCTGTCATTAGTTACTGATGAACGAACCAATCTTAGATGGGGCTCCATACAACGCATCGGTCAGGTAGATTCTTTTTAGTCTCCTATAAAAAACTCAATGTGGGTGCAAATGTGAGTATTTGTTGGATTCAATCCAATTTTGGTACGCGTAGAAGTTCTGGGCAACTCGAGGACTGTGCCTTACTAATGAGCTCCAACGGGGGAGAAAGTAATCGTTGCCTGTCCCGAAGTTTTAAGCAATTTTATGTTGCTTACGGTTAAAACGTGCACTGTTCTTCTGCGTGCTGTAGGAGGCATACAAAACTACAGTGGGTTTTCTCTTTTTATCCAGTTATCTCTCAGCGACTCCATACATTTTGGATTGAGCACTAAAAGCTGTCTAACAACAAAACGACATACTTTACGTACATTATGCTTCCTCGCATGAAGTAAAATACCGCTTAAATGAGGGTTAACCCGGGCAACACATCAGAATATTGGTATCTGGAATGTGTTTATTGACTGTTATTTAGGTGCCAATTTATCTGATTTCTGAAATCGGAAACTGACTTGCAAACTTTCCGTCACCGTGAAAAGGGAAACCTGTTTCCCAGTTCAAATTCGAAGATTTCCCTAGTATGGCTATACATAGTCCCGCCTAAAGGAATTTGCTTTCAAGGTGGCAAATCAAGGTTCCGAATTCGCTGTTCCCTGAAACCCATTTTCTTACTATCCGGAGATTTCCCCGGTGGCGAACGAATAGTAAACTCTTGAGCAGTTTGTCTTATTTACTGAAGGGAGCCGACGGTGGCTTAGGGATCTGCTGCACGCCAGAGGTGGAATGGATCCTCTGACAAATTTGTCTTAATCTTCAACTTCCGGTCAGGGTCTGAATTCTGTAAAACGCTGTTGTGGATAGTTGACGTGGTCTAGGTCAATGGCGACCTGACCTGGTAGGACCATCGTTATTCGCATGCTATTGTGCAGCTAGCACAAATGATTCATTTGGAGCTGTCAGGCATAATCAGGTACGATTTGTGACAGCACGGCTGGAAAGTAAGGAAAAGTATCATCGACGGATTTGTTACATGACAAATACCAAAATTTTTCCCGTTTTGTTAGAGTGACCCACTTTGTTTAATCGGATGTTAGATAAAGCGAAGACTCTGTGCTGCTAGACGGAGGTGTTTTAGCTTACTTCCAGCACGTATTAAAATTTGCTTTCACATCTGTGCACTTTCCAAAATGCCCTCTCCAAATAGCTAACAATTCATCTGTGTGAGAATCATTGAAAAAAGTAAAGTGATGTGAAATAGTATGTAAATTTCAATGAATAATATGAGAATTCCTCAGTTGTTTACTTAATCGTCTGTTTGCTCATTAATCTCCATATGTTTTTCCCCGTCACAGTTTCCGCACCAGCCACAAAGGCCACCCATCCGAGAATATAATTATGCGTGCCACTGGACCTAATTACTCATCCACATTGGGGTCCCACCATATGCGTGCTCCGACTAGATCACTCGTGATACCCATACGATTGAACTGCGATGCCGAATCATGAGACTGGTCTTGAAAGAAACGACTGCAACCAACTTCATTGGGTTAATATTCTGATTATTATCATTCGGCGTGTCGACGTTGACGCTGCATTGTCCCAGGCAGAGACAGAACTGGCCCTTTTTTCAACGACACAAACATGGAAATTTGCGCTTTGTTGTGATTTTTTTCTTTGTTGAAGGTAACCTGTGGAACCCAGTTCTCTTTTATAATATTTAGGATAATGCAGCCTATATGTGGCCCAAATGTCCTTATTGGCAACTCAGCAAATGGTTAAATAAAAAAGAACGTTTCCATTTGATTTCGTGCAGGCTACTTCGCTTGACTACCAGTAAGTTTGCAACTTAAATCCAGCATTCCTCCATGATATATCGAAAAGTCTGAAGCGCACTAACACACTTATTTTGAAACTACAATGACAAGTTTCGGTTGTCTGAAAAGTCAGATTTGCGCTTCTGTCAACCTTCCGAAAAAACCGCATTCACGGATTTGTGTCTGGTACGACGCAAATACACACAATCTCAATGTGAGTTGTGCTCAACCCGGCAAAATTTTGAATATCATGCGGAAGAAGTGGGTTTAAATTGATAAGGATTTTTGCGAAATATCTGACAGGCTACAACTAGTATTAGGGGGACTTGCAGAAGTAAAATCAGACAAGTTTGGGAAGTTTAATTGACAAATCGTTTTGGTTATATGAATAGGAGACCCCGTTAATTCAATCGAGTTCATTCACTTCCATAAGAAAGTGTATGCCTCAGAAATGTGTACTCTATTTAATTCTATATTTGGTGAGTGCAGGTTGGTCCACGTGCTCCCGACTTACATGTGAACGGCAACTCTGTTCCGCTTAAGACAACGAAACACGGAACTTGAAACTAGCTTCACTAGGTGTCGCAGACTATGTAAAACCTCGGTATGTAAAAAACAATGGTCATTTGACGTGAAATCAAATAAGAACCAAACAAGGTGTTGGTCTTGACTACTTTAACACAGCTGCCGTTTGTCTATTTGGTGTTCAGTGCATAAATCACGTGTAGTAGCAAAGCGTACTAGATGTCCCACGAGTAATCGAATCTGCTTCAACGACGCAGTAATCAAGAGGCCTGTCTGTTTTTTCTGTACAGCACGGCATAGTTGTACCACTCCTTATATTCTGAACAAATAAACCGCAAGAAACTTTCACCTTTTAGCAATCTTGTGGAATGTAGGTAGCTCGGTTGTGCTGCATGGTTATTTGTCTATTCACCATGCCTTGTTACATCACTAATCGAGATGACATCGTCAGTGCATGGTTGAGTGGGTCCCCCAATCAACCAACAATATACACCTTTTGTCAGCACCCTTATATAAAGGAATGCTTAGCATTTAGGTCAACGAAAAATGGAGCAGCGTCCTGGATGTCGTCATTTGCGTGTAAGTTATGGTCTCATTAGTCTCGAGTGCAAAGGAGGCAAAAGTGGAAACGTGCATCATGAGCATTGTCACACAGAACAGACCCACACCAAACCACACTGCAAGAGTGACGATCGCCTGACATTTGCTATCTGTACGGCACTTGTTGAACGTGGGTGTGCTATCGCTGAGAGTTAACCACAGTCCAAATGCAGTCAAAGTTGCAGCTCAATGAAGATAATAAAAAGCGTAACAAAGCAGGCGAGTGGTAGGCCATGGATCATTGGCTTCAAAGAAGAAAACCATCAATGCATTTACTTTATTGCTAATGTAGATACCTGGAATATGAGAGAAGGAACGGCGCATAGATCAATCCATTTAAACCACAGTACCATCATCCTGTGTGCAAAAACCGGCTTGATGGTAATCATTTACGATTTTGCTTTACGTTCTGCTTGCTGTGGTGGCACCTGATGGAGAGAATCCAACACATGATTTGAATCTTCTGCAGCCCAAGGAATCCGAAGAGCAAACCAAGCTGGAAAATTTAGGACCACACTTGGGAAAATATGCTCCATGCGACAAGTGCGGAGACATTTTTGAAATCTCACAAATGCCATCTTTCTTTGTGCGATAGATTATCTGTCCTTTTGGTCAGACTAGCGATCCGTCGACTTTTGTTGAAATTTGGATTTGCTGTAGGCAGTCAGGTTGCAGGATCCGCATTAAGACTGATCTCAGAGTATGTAATCGGTAACGAGTAAATGGGCCACTATCATTTCGGGGTATAAAAAACAACTGCCGGCTTTTTTTCACCCGCATTCTTTCTATCATGTCAACTCTTCCGGAGCACATGGAACTTCGTGAGGCTTAGCATTTTCATTTTTGATGGAAGTTGTTTCCTTTTTGTGACAGTGCTAGTTCAGGATGGAGACATTGGGGGAACTTTACCTGCAATGCGTGCAATCTGAAGAAAACCATCTACTTGGAAAGTAAATAGATATGGATAAGAGACAATAAATGGCACTGCGTTGTGCACGCCGTTCTGGGTCGAGCTGGTGCAATTCGACTTTAAAGCCGGCGATGTTTGGAAGGAAATCAGGGTTCAAAAATTAAGAATAGCTGCATGCTACATGCATAAACGTATTGATGTCTTCAAAGAAATTGAACAGCTATTTCTCTATCAATCAGCTGTTAAGTTCAAGTCGAATCTGAATGGAGATAGTATGGCACTAGTGAACAGGTCCTTTTTGAAAGCTGAATTCATCTTGTGATTTGGTATGTAAATAAACCCGTCCCATGATCATCTCAGCTCGTTTTCCCGAAGTAGGTGTTACGGTTTTGAAAAGTATCCTTTTCTTTTCATCCGGCAAGAATCATTTATGAATTGCTAGTTTGTTTGCTTTGTGGACAGAATCAAGTTGACAAGACTAATTATAAGATTACCAAGGGAAACCACTAATGGTTTTTCTCCTTCTAAGACTCATTAACTAGGCCTGGTACTTGAAGTTGACCATGAGTCTGGTTATCCAGTTTGGCGTGTTGGTGAGGCAGCCATCGCTTGCAGTTAAAAAGGGTCGCATCCTGGAGATCCGGTTGAACCCCTGGGGTGTAATATTTATCGATCGACTTTACACTTTTTTCGATTTACTTTCTCCAAATAACAATTCACATAAGGGTTGTGAGTTTATCTGAATGACATACGAATTGTATATCTTTGTAATGCACTACTCATAAGGTTGCTGAAAATCCGTCGACAGCCCATGACCAGTTTTGCCCTATTTCGGGTCCATCAAGTAGGCGCAGTCCCCAGGTTTCCGTCAACCTTTTGTTCTACTTGCCTGAAAACATCACAAACGAGAGATTCAGCTGAGCTCCAACTGAGTCCCTCAAAAAAACAAATTTGTTTACAGTTAAGTGTATATTCGCTAACTTCGTGCAATTTGGTTTCAAGTAGAACATAAGGTTGACGGAAACCCGGGGACTACGCCTACCTGATGGGTTCCAAAAAGGGCGGAACCGGTCGCGGGTCGTCGGCGAATTTTCAACAACCTTACAAAGATATACATGTATCGCCAGATCACGAATATCGTAGCGACTGAAATTTGGGGCGGCCTGGTTCAGTACATTCAGTAGCCGGAAAACACAAATGAATGACATTAATTGGTTTATAGATTGCGGGACCCAGAATATTGTCGTCCAAGAGAACCTAATGTGTATCCACTAAAAGACTGCCGTTAGCTCAGAAATGCTCTGTTATCACTGATGCCCCCGCAAACGAATTTTACTGCAGCTGTCAGGCTGATTTCCCATTCCTCATTCTATGAGGTGGTATACTATCTTAAGTGGTTAGCTAATCTTTGCCCGCACCGATAACCAAACTTCATCAATGTGCACGCTAATGTTTATGGAACTATCCGTGTCACGGAAAATTCCAGTCTCTTAAGCTTACTAAAGCAACTTTGATACTGGGACAAATCAGTCCTCCGTCTAAATGAGGCGATCGAGGTAACACATGTGTTGCCATAAGGGCATTCATAAGGTCGATGTAATGAACGAACTGTAAATCCGGATGCATTGCCTGTGCGTCAACGTAGAGTTTACTGTGAACTATGTCGTACTCGAAGATGACAACCAGGTTGGCGCTAAGAAATCAGGAGATAGATTTCCCAAGAAAAACAGTCTGAAAAACATGCCGTCAATCCAATGAAACAGTGAGAGGTTCAGGGAAAACTAAAAAAACAAGAACTGTCAGTCTTTTAACTGGCATTTCCAACCACGAAGGGCGCCATCGGGCAGTGTTCATACACATTGCGACACAGTCCTCTAGGAAGATAAGGGAGAACATGAGCTTTGGCGAAGAATAACTGATGCAGAATAGATAGAAGCCTGGTGTATTCCAAACTAATAATTTGAGAAAAATCACACCAACCATCAATTGATGGATAGATGGACTGCCGAGAACAGCAAAACGAATAAAATTTTCCAAACTGAACTTCATCACTGAACTTCGCCATACAAGGGTTGACTGGGGTGAAAGTTTGTGTATGTATGAATTAGTACTGCGCTTTTTTTAATGAATAACGCACTGGTTTAGCTGACACCAAGTAACACATAAGGCAATTTGGCCGTTTGATATTACTTATGATGAGTTTGGGGTAACATTGAAGAAATTCATGCCAGGTGTCTGGGAGACTCTTTTGATTGCATTGTATTCGTCCGACCATTTTTTCCGACGCAATCTGGCTTTCATCGTCGAGGTATTCTTGAACAATGTCAGTGAAGTGAACAATGACAAAATCCAGATTTTCAGATAAAACTGCTAGTGTGGTATAAAACTTTTTCACTTGCACTGAACATGCACATTTAAAATAGAGAAAAAGGATAAAACCCCTACTATTGTTAAGAAAACGTAAACTTTGTTTCACTATTGTAAGGCCCTAATATAAAACAAACGCAATGAAAAGTTTCGTAGAATTAAAAAATAAGCAGAATAAAGTGTGACGTTCTGACTATGAACCAACATATTTTGCCAGTGTATTTTCAAATGAATGGGGAACGACTGGGCAGCCATGCGCGACTGTAGGATGCATTCTTAAGTGGAAGGATATTTTTAACCAATGTCACCACCGGATGTCAAGGGTGAGTGAAGATTGCCTACCAAGAAACCAGTTTCCTATTTCAGATTTTATGAGCGCAATACACAGATTTTTATTGATTTATAGCTAATGCTCCCATTTCCATCATTTTTATTCAGGCCAACCCTCATTATTTGATCTTTATCAAACAACAACTTGAAAAACAAGAGTCGCCTAAGTGATTATCAGCACTGTCGCTGTGAACTGGAAGTATAGCCGCATAAATCGCACGCATGATCATTTGAACTGGGATCACAGAGTGAAACCATATAGGTATCTATCAAAGACTTTGGATAGAGTGGGCAACAAACCAATTGCCATTTCGCTGTACTAAACGCTACATTCCAACATAGTGAATCACATGGGATCTGGATGACAATATAGCGTTCTCCCTCGGATCCACAGTCTGACCTAGAATCACAAAGATTCTCCCAGGTTTCCACACAAGCTTCTGTTTATAAACACCGTACACGTTTTCGTCTCCTTCAGCATCCGAATAACGAAAGTCTTTCTGCCAAATGAATTGTTTCGTAGACGTTCAACCGGGGCATTCTGCCTGTCGTGTCTACATGGAATGCCTGACTTACAGATAGTTATACCTTGATCTAACAGCAAGCAAGGGTGACTAATCCTATAAAACTTGAATATAAATCATCCTAACTCCACCATCATTCCACCAACGGGTTACAGTTCACCAATCTTAACCATGTGAATGTTGGTTTATTCACTAACCGCGACCTTGTGTGGATAAACTGGGCATTTGATTCTTTTTCATGCTTTGTAAGTGGTCCAACTCTCCGCATAAAATACTCTTCTGTAAAAAATTCCACTTTACCTATTATGGTATGCTCATTCTTTTACTCATACAGTATTTTCTGGCACAGTTTAGCGAAATGACCTGCTACTACTTCATTCTGTTACTTCAGCCGAAAGCTTGAAAACCATCTTCCACTGAAGTGCCGCGGCCTCCCTCCCACTGCTACAATGCTTCTAATATGGCAACCGTCCTAGATAAGATGTATCTCCAGTTCTACACCTACCTCTGTTCAGATACCCTACCGAGCTATTTCCACTGTGGGACCGTACCAAAGTTTGGTAATTTGTCTATGCCCCTCCTGGTTTCACATTTTAGCCTTCCTATTGTTCCAATGCACAGAAACAAAGTTCAATCCGAAGTTGTGGTTAAAGTGCACAAATTTGTGAAATTAAACTCTTCAAGCAATTGAAAGCTGGCTAAATTTCATTCAGCCGGGTAAATTGACATAGCCTAAGACTGTGTTTTTCGTCAAAGTATCTAATACTGAACCGAGAAATATCCGGTGGAGTTGAGTTCAAGGAGAAAAAGCGCATACATCAATTAATGCTAAATTCCATATTTTTGCTCATTGAGTACCTTTAAAAAATTCTGTTTTCTTTATCACTTTGTACGCTTCTGGGTGAGTTTGTCATGACCTCCTCTCCTCTAATCAGCCGTTTTGCCAACGTGGTGGTTTTTGGTATTTTTTCGCTCATCAGCGTACCGATATTTTTTAACCTCCAAAAACGTGTAAATCTCTTCCGAATTCCCCAAAGGTAGTTGGGGTTCTGATTGAACAGCGCTGTTTGCCATAACAAAAGTTTACAATCTACTAAGCTTGTGACGCCGTAACCAATAACTTTTATTACTTCCATGATGAGTTTGACTAGTTTGGATTACTGAATATTCGCATTATACTACAAGAACAGTTTGACCGGTGTAACTGGACAAAAACCTTTGCTGCTGTCCCGGCAATCAGAAAAATGGGATATTGGTAAAAGCACTATAACTAAAAACTAGACTCTATATTGTTCATCAAGAAGCAAATTCATCGTACAATGGTCACGCAAAAAAGTTCATTTTGTTGTATGCTGTTCGTTACTTTGTAATATGCAAACCCCGAAATCTGCAAGCCGTGTCGTCATTAACAGAACCTTCACCACAACACACCATTCATCTGATAAATCAAAATTTTCATCTAGCACTCCCGGGATACTTTTTAAATGTTTTTTAGGCATGAGAACGTAAAACATCTAAACTCACGAAAATTTATTCAGGGGAGTGGAAGGGGCAAGGAACTGCAGATTCCCATCAGCATGGTTTTCACAGTTTGGCACGTTTATTAGTCTTAGCAATTTCACGATCCACCCAGTACATCTCGTTGTCATGCCGACAGGTGTGTTTCGGTTCCTGAAAGTTGTTCGACCAAATGATCATTTCTAAACTTTTGAAATAAATGTGACCCGTAAAAATGTTGGATGTTAGATTTGAGATAATCGTCTGCCCAGTCGAGATTTTATGACGCCAAATGGTGCGAGATAATCTATCATGAACTAATTTCGAAAAAATACGCTTCCTTTACTTAGCTTATACAAAACGTCAGAAGGTGTACACTGCGATATACTAAAATTTCACTAACATTTTTCAGTGGCGGAAGTGAAAGTCAGAATTATATAGCTAGGGCCAGTAAAAACGTGGAACGGATACTGGTTGGTTAATATTTGCGAGTTATCTGATCAATGCCTGGGTAATCAAATGGGTCGAATAATAGTACCCGATTGTTATTAATGAAAAATTCAAGCTAAACAGATGGGCTAATTTGTAATTGAACGCAAAAAAACTTATTATAGCGTCGATGAGCAAGCATTAAAATAAAAAGTATGGTCCTTGAAAGCCCGTCTGATGAAACAAAAACTCTCTCAGATGTTCGAAGAAGTGTAACAAAAATTGTGAATAGGTCCTCATTTAAAAGTCTGAGGTCAACAAAACTGTGAAAATTACAAGGAAACTGGATTCTCTACGACGATTTCATCACTTTGAGTGGTTCGAATCAATGTTGAGTAAGCAAACATTTCAACAAATTTGACGCAGTTTAAACCACAATATATTCACATGTGATGCCACAGGCCCTGCCCAAGTTGAACTTTATTTTTAAGGCTCGGGGAACAGTTAAGATGTGTTGGAATGGTCAATCTTGAGTTGGAAGTAAGTGACTGATTAAACGGTGCGAGCCACTAGCACGTCCATAGGTTTGTTTGGATGAATCATCCTTAGATCATCTGTATGGTGCGTAATTTGGACTGGAGCTGAAACAGTAATTCGGATACAACCGAAAGCACGGACAGCGTTACTATTCTACATGTGTATATTGGAAAAGGGAATGAATATCCAGCGATTCATTCAAGTGGGGAAGTGGAATATCAAGGGGTAGGAAGCTTAGCTAGGAGGTCCCCGTCCACGGAGACAAACAACGAATAAAAGCCAAGAGAACCCTATGGAATTGCCTTCATTCCTATAGACTGAACAAGGGATACGGAAGGATAATATGCCCCGTAACGTGCTTTATGGTAATTAGGAAGGGTTTAGTTGATGATAAGTGAGGGATGCTGTAACATTTTATCACTTTTCTACCATTCACAGTGAGGTTGGGGAAGAAGCGATTGGACGATTAATTTGGCTGCGTTCGGGCTGAGTTTATCCGCTTATCTACGAAGGGGCACCTCCAGCGTTTGTGCGCAGGTTAACCCTCTCTCCGGATCTGTCTCTCATGAATGTCTTGTGAAAAAACATGACCATTGAAGAAGACGAAATTGGCTGTAAAATAAATATTGTGGCAAAAAGTTAAACTAAGGGATAAAGACCTCAGCTGAAGGATATGAACTCATGTGAGGACACTAGCGCCGTGCCATCTAGATGTGAATAGTATGACATAGCTGTGAAACTCATGACGTCGGAGTGGTCAGTTGTTCTAAGGAGCGCACAAAAGAAATCTTAGTGTGTAAACTAGCTCGACGTAGATCCTGTAGGGTCTTTAAATCTGAGGACCAGAGAATTTAAGATACGGAAAACCAGAGAATCAGAGTCTGAAATAAGGAGAGTTTGTATCCTGTCCATTTGAGACGAAGAAATAATGCCAATAAAGCTATTATAAAAATAATTCCGTCTAGCACATGGAATACGTTTCTACACCGTTTAGGTGAATTCAGATTGCGAATCCGGGTTTATAGGGTAATGTCCGGTCGGCGTTAACCATCATTTTGTCTGTCGATGTGGACACTGGGGTGACCAATAAGGTTGTATCGGTTGCTATGGTATTTGAACCAAACATACATGCGTATTTCGGAGAAATCTAGCTTACGACTCAGACATAAATCAACAATCTTGTTGAAAATCTTGAAATCATTAGGTGCAATAAGGACCACGGGTATCTTCGGTGCAGGCCTGAAGTTAACCCCCGTTCATATTTCCGCTATTCAAATAATATCCAGTAATTTGAAGTTGGTCAAAAGGATTATATCCCAGAACTACCTTAAATCATCGTTAGAGAAGACAAGGTGGAATCATCCAAATCAGCTGGGTTTTCGTCACTTTTCCATTAAATACCAGTACCAATCAGGTTGGAATGGTTTCAAAAATCACTAGCAGATCCACCTCTGACGAGCATTTTCAACCGTTTAAAGTAACAGATATCCACTCGTTCGATTAAGACCGAACTATTTGTTCAACGAAATAACTATTACAAGATGAACGTCAAGGAAAAGAACAAAGAACCATCTCTTCTCAGTTATGCTTAGTGGTTGTAAAGGAACAGAGCTACCCATGTCATCACCATAATTCGAAAACTCCTGGACAAAGGGTGAGTCTGTTCCCACCTTTTCGACGAATTTGAAGCGGACGGGTTCTAGGAGTAAACTTTTGTAATATAAAATGGGGTGCAATTGTAGGACGCGGAAAGTTTGGTCTGTCGCCGAATAGACCAATAGTTTTGAGACAAAAACGAGTTCAGCCTCCTGTTTAAACATAGATTGTACCAATACATAGTGATAAAGATTATCAAGCTGCCATGGTGACCGACCTGAGCACATATATCTGATTGTCGCTGATTGCATCGCATCGTATTCCACTGGGTTAGGGTTAGGGTTAGGGTTAGGGAGTAACTAAAATTAGATTAATTTTTGAGACAAAAACGAGTTTAGTCTCCTGTTTAAACATAAATTATACCAATGCATAGTGATAAGGATTATCAAGCCGCCATGACGACCGACCTTAGCACATATATCTGATTGTCGCTGATTGCATCGTGGCAGATTCCACTGGGTTAGGGTTAGGGTTAGGGTTAGGGAGTAACTAAAATTAGATTAATGCGATGTACTGATACCTAATGGGAGTTTTATTTTAAGGCGGGATAATAACTCAAGCACTTCCCCACTATTTTGAGACCTCTTTGTTCAAAGATGGACACATCACAAGCAAACAAATGGATACACTTAATCAACAAGCTAAAGCCTATCTGAAATGCCACACGACTGGTGAATGGTGCTGAACATCTTCTATCTTCGCCCCACATATTTAGCGAAATCATACCTCATCGACCACACAGTGAACAAGAATTAACAGCCTAATCAAAGTTATGCAGGTCCTACAACGATAGAAATTAAAGAATGAAATTTGTGAACTATTAAATGGAAGCAATTTTAAAGTCTGTAGACCAGGGACTTTGGTAACCAGAGCTTTCATGAGCGAACAGTTTCCCTCAGTTTTTGTTTTTCAATGTCCGCGTACGCCCTTCCAATTCTTATTGTGTCATATTTGGCACCGTGTTAAGGTCAATCTCAGGCAACTTTATTACGAGTACATTCACTTTACTGAAGTCCAAATGAAAGATATGTTTTCGCTCATCAAAACGAGCGTCAAATCCAAACTGAGCATCATGATTTTGGCAGTACTTACATAAGAATTGAAAGTTGCAACTGCTCACAGCCCACGTACTCTCGGTCAAAGGCTGTGATCAACGGTGCTTCCAATAATGATCGTTGAAGTTCGGAACTCAGACGAATGCATGCCCATTGGAGCCAATCAAAAAATTAGTTTTGGTATGCAAAAATTTCATTTGAATGTTTTTATTTTACAGAAGTAGCTTGGATTTCCTTTCAGAGAAGTAGTTTGGATATATTCATGAACTGGGACATGACTGGGTTCGGCCGACATTCTAGCACGTATATTTTCGAAAGTTTCTCTGCGCATAGTCGTAGTTTCTGATAGCTTTTTTCGCGGTAACAATTTCTGATAGCTAAAACCTTGAAACTAGGATCTGGATGGAACATTCTACCAAGGATTACAGGGTTACTTCGATGGACATTCTCCAGAGCATACCTGGTGATGACTAATGCATGTCCGTGTACTTTTGACTTCTGTGCGGACAAAATCCGCAGCATTTCTACTTGGTAAGCAGCCGCAAAGAACCACGCAAACCACATGAAGGACAAACAGCTTAACCTCGACTTTTGAAACGCAAGCAAGGTGGTTTTGTACGTATCTTGTATGAACAATATGCATGACGATATACGGAGTGATCTATGGAGCATAATTCCCAAAACACATCACCGACCAGTTCTGTTTACAGCCCAAACGGCGTATAACAATCGTCAAATGCTCACCTGTCGAAGTTTTGGTAAGGCGTCTCGTGGCCTGAATAATGCTATTCAAAGTGCTTACTAGAGTGTGACTGCCCGAAGCAAGGAATTTTTGTCTCTGTCTTTAGGTGTGATGGTCGCAATCAAGTAACCCTGTCCAACTAAAAGACAGGGCAGCACATTCGAGTTTATCTCTTAATGGAAGTCATCGAGCTTTACCATCCATCTCCGTGTAGATTTATACCCTTATTCTCAAACGTGCAAGCGGACATTCATCAACACATGCAGAACAAACATGTCATTATATTTTTCTAAGCTGGACCATGTGCTTGATAGATATCGTTAGTCTCATCACAGCCAAAGCAAAAAGAGGGCTTTAACGGCCTTGATGAATGGAAATTAAAATGAATTCTTACTGCATTCGCATTCATCACTGTCCTAGATCCAATTAAGTGGGGTAGCGTGAATTCCGTCAGTGCCAAGAACACAGTCATTGAGATTCACACCGTGCGTTTCCTCGGCTCATGATCCATTATCTCTGAATGCCTTCAACTAACTTTGCAATAAAAAGCGTTTGTGCATTATCCTAACAACGGTTTGTTGTTTCGTCAGTCCAAAAAAGTTTGAAAGTCATTTGCTGGATTCGGCGATTTTGGTATTTCAGGATAACCAATTTTCCGAAAATGTTAACTCGGGTAAACGTTTTTGCTTAACATTTCGAATTAATTGGATCTTCGCATGGTCCGCGTGCTGGTGTAACGGTGATACTACTGATTGAGAGGCACGCGAGTAGTGTGTGTTGTTCGTGGAATTTCGCTCTGTGTCTTTTGAAAAGGAGAGATCTGTTGAGGAATTCGTGGAGCCACTTTGTAAGATTTGCTTGGTTTTGAGAGAGGAATGATTGGACTCAATGAATCTCCAGGAAGGTTCAAGGAGACGCGTTCAGGAAAAGACAGATGTTTAGTTTTTGTAAATAAGATACAAATTAGAGTTTTGCTTCCCTGTCCAGTGGTCTGTAACCGGTAAGCTGGCATTTCCTAATAAATAACTCCGAAGCGAAGGCCCTCTCTCTTACACTGGTAGCATTACCTGACCAGCCTCAGTGGCTAACATCATATGATGTATATAGTCACCCGAGTTCCCCAATACAATATAACGCAGGAAGTAGAAAATAAGCCTAAAATGGAGGCTCGACAATTAAGAGCTCGCTGAATGGATCACAGACCCAAGTAGTCAACATGAAATTTAACACGAAATTCCTACAGACCCACATGGATTAACGTTACGAATAACCAACTTTGTAGGAAAGTAAAGATAATTGTTAAATTTTTTGTTGGAAAGTTACAAGATTAAAACGACCACAAAAAGTAAATTCCTGTATGATATACAGATTTGACCTTCATCAGTCAGCATCGTTATGTGCACTTGTTTTATCGACAGTCTAGTGTTTGAGACCACTGAATTGCAATCGGGGTCCCACATCAAACTCAAATTTTTGTTCTGTGAAATTTACAATTTCTGCCTAAGTTAACTGATAAGTTTTCCCCGCCAGGTCGACAAAATCCTAGCAAAACTAGGATAGAGCACATTATTGGATCCGAATTTCGTTTGCTGAAACTGGATAAACGGAAGCGTTTGGTAGACAGTGCGTTCAGATTTCATGCTCCTCAGATGCTATAAACGAGATGACCCAAGTTGTTAGAGCGCGAATTTACTGACTGGAAGGTCCGTGGTTCGAATCCGGCTTCTGCTTCTCGACGTCCCTTGTCTATGCTTAGGGCAACCTGGCAGTATCCCAGCCCTCGTACGACCTTCGGGTGACATGGCAGTTAGGCACCGGGAGGTTGCTACAGCTGGACGATTTTTTCACAACATTATTGAAAAGCCCACCAATTTCTCAAACATTCCAGTCCAGTCACGGTCCCATCAAGTTAAAAAAAAGTGTTTCCCTTGTTCTCAAGCTTTGTTTCTACACCTGCTTGCTGCTGCTTTCAGAATTTACAAGTTTGAGTTCTTTTCTACAGGTAAACAACTTTAAAATACGTAATGCAAAGTGAGTCTACTACATTCTCTTTGGAGAAATCAAATTGTCGTTTCTGGAGAGGAAAACTACGATAATTATATTTATCTGAAAGAAAGCAATCCTTTGCTCGACCAATCACCCATGGGTAGTTTTTATCAGTACAATTAATTAATTAATTGAATAGGGCGAGCAAAACTTGTGGACTGATCAGAAAGAAAACATTGATGTTGTACCTGAGCATCAGTGCACTTTGTCGGCTACACGGCTGTTTGACAACTGACAATCAAACAGTGGAAGCCTTTGTGTTTCTATCGTTCCCGTAGCACGAGCGTGACTTGGTAAAAAAAACGAATCGGGAATTCCCGCCACGTCATATGTCAACCTCGTTTCTGTATTGATTTATCTCAACCAAAGGCACACAATGCGGTACACGTTTTGGAATGTCTTTGTCAGTTAAGTTTCCTGTTCAAATGCGGTGAAGCAGGTTA